>NC_066873.1:25386175-25680243 GCF_022985175.1 Labeo rohita
AGGTTTCTCATTTTAGATTTAATTTGTGTGTTCTGTCGCATTCATGTTGAAACCAATGCTGCCATTCAGTCTTTTTGCCACTCAGTGGGCTGAGCCGCACGCACTCCAGCTGAAGGTGACGTCATGTGCATACCCTCTATAGGAGTACTATTGATCTAGTGCGCCCTTTGTTACAGCTGTGATCACGCTATGCGTTTGACGAGTTGAAACTTAAATGTCGGACAGACAAGATGGCACAAGGTAAAGCTGTTTTTGATTGACTTTTCGAACATGAATATAAAATAAGTCATGAATATAAGTCATTTAATAAACTGGAACAGCCTACTGATAGCAGTTGTCTTCCCACAGATTCCCATATTGGCTGCTCTTGCTGCTCCTGTCATGTCCTAAAACCTTTACTGCATGTTTTTTAAGATTTTATGATTGTTAAACGACTGACTTAACATTCCCATTGGCTGCTCTTACTGCTCCTGTCACATCCTAAAACCTTAACTGAACATTTTTTTTTTATTTAAGATTTAAGATTGTAAACAACTGACTTGACATTGAATAAAAAATACTGTATATGAACTGTGCTTGTCCTGCATACAGTAAACAGATTTTAGAGTGCATTTTTATTATTTAAAATGAAAAACCTTCAATAGGTTGACTGACCCAGCACTACGTAAAAAAATAAATAAATAATAATAATAATTAATGTATAAACCCCAACAAGCTGGGTCAGAATAACCCAGCCATGTGTTCTGTCCAACATTTACCCAGCGCTGGGTTGCCAAATAACCCAGAAATGGTTGTTTTTAACCCAGAATTTTTTAGAGTGTGGGTGAATCATCCATTTAAGAGACTCAGATTCAGGCAAAGTGAAGGAGATGCAAGAAACTTTAATGAGAGCTTCTTAAAAATTGTAGTCAGATCAACATCAACAGGAAACTACAGGCCTGAGGTTGATACTTTTTCATCAAAATGAAAAGATGAAAAGTGTCAAGGGACGTATTATGTACAGATTTGTTCGTTCAGACACTACTTAAATCAATTTGAGCCTTTCAGCAATGGGATGAAATCAAGAAAACAGTAGAAAACATAACAGAAAGCATTTGTATAAATGATGGGCACCAAACTCAACATTCCATATTTAGCATTGAGACAACTTGGACATGAAAAGCTTACTGTTATTCAGGTTTTCTAAGGTCAGTGTGTGAGGCTTAAAGAGGCACATAATCACTTTTTCAAACTTCCAACTTCAACCAAAAGACTCTTTCATGAGCACTACATACATTGTTTCACAATACAATGTTTGTACTATAGAACTTTTTCCTGACTAAACGATTAGTGCCGCCATTACAAATTCTAATTCTTGGATGCTCTTCTGTTTCTGTAACAATGGCAGCTTTGTGTCATCTACACACTTTGTGGAGTGAAGCAGTAACAAATGATGGTCATTGCGACATTGCAAATTGATGGCGCTATGGAGCCATGTGCTTTTTAAAAACATTTTAATAGGTTTAACATTAGATTATCAGCTCGGAATATACGCTAATTTGACTAGAAACACTGGAGACTGGAAAAGCAAAGCATCCTTCCGGTTAAAAGTTAGGTGTGACTTCCGCATTTAGGAAAAAGGTCTATATCAAATTGTAAAATTGTGTATTGCAGCTCTTCTCAAGTTACTGATAAATCACTTGTGTTCTATTGTTTTGTGAATCACTTTGGATAAAACATTTGCTTAATGAATAAATGTAAACATGAATGGATCAAGCTTCATGCTGAAATCAGATCCTGTGTGCCCTCTAGAGGACATTCTTAAAGCTTAACATCAATACAAACTTAAAGAGAGCATCCCCTGCACATATGTGAAACAGACAAACATGTACACACACACACAGAGAGAGAGGGGAGAGTAAATAACTCTACTAATGACAATAATCCACTTCCTATAATTAGTCTGATATCAGTGACCTCCAAGTGTAATTAGCTAAAGGAACCGAGGAGGCAGTCGTAAACAATAAAGATAAACATGAATGGAGCGATCAAGATAAATCAGCAGGTGACAGGAAAAGCTAAACCACAGTGCCTCAAAGCTCCAATCTAGTTCAGTTCTCCACGGGGTTCATTATAAAATATTAACGTGTGATACGGACCAGAGTTGAGGGCATGGAGAGAAGACTTTGATAGATTAACTCCAATTAAACCGTTCAATAGTCAGCACTGCTCAAGCTTTATCACAGTCACAATAATGGTGAAAGGTAACTCTGTTGTGTTATCTGGAGTGTCAGGCATATTAGCATGTTGGCTAGTTTTGACACAGTAAAACAAGAGTGTCCAGTCCTGCTCCTGGAGGGCCAACGTTATGTAGAGTTTAGCTTCAACCTGCTCTAACACACCTGGACATTTCTAGCAACTCAAAAGACCTTCATAAGTAGTTAATGTGTTGTAATTAGTGACGGATGTAGACTCCACAGGACACTGACCCTCCAGGAGTACGATTGGACACCCTTGAAGTAAAACATATGGTGGCCCTGAAGTGCTAAACAATAATTCTGAAAACAAAAACTGTTATTATGTTTGTGGAATTGATTTGTTTTCTGATTTGGTTTGGGAGTTGGGGAGTTTTTTGCACTTCAGGGCTACCAAAATATCTAGAGGAAAACCTCATAATTTCATTGTCTTTATTTTTTTGTTAGTTTGGCTGCAATAGCTAGGGTGTTATTGGTGGGCCTACTTTGCATAAACTGACAAATAAAATGCAAAATATAAATGGGATGCATAATGTATTGGAATAAGTAAACAAACCAAGCGTGTTAAACGCCAGTGGTGTTAAATTGTAAAACCCAGCAATAGTTTCCCTCATAATCACAATCAGAAAGAAATCTGAATGTTGTGTTGTAATAAACCCGCTCTGAGCTTCATAAGGCGATGATGTTCACGTTTATCTTTATAAATTAACAGTAAGAATCCAGTAAGTTCAAATGCTTCACATCCTTTTAAAACTAATGTTGTATAAAATAAAGTTCAGTTCAAACAAGTACAACCTTCATCCAGATTTCCTCTCACTTTCTTTGCCACCATCATTAACCTTAAATATTGATGTTTGATTTTAAAATGTGTTTCAAGAAGAGAAAAACATCACTGAAGCGAAAGATCAGAAAGCCAGTGCGTGTCTTTGTTATTATGAGGAGAGAAATGAAGAATATTGCTTTTGATCAAGCAGTGACGTGCATGCATGCACACATACGCGTCTCTGTAAGAGCACTTTAAATGCTTTGACCCATAAATAGTGTTGCTTTCATCTGGGGGGCCGCCCAACACTGAAGCCTCTCTGACCTGTACACAGTTCAGTCTGACACATCTTTCATGTGGGGCGATATCGAAACCTATTTTTCCTCTGTGAATTCAAAGAGAAGCTGCTTGGCTTTTATCTGAGACCGAGTTCAGTATTTAAACCCCTCTCACCTTCAGACCTGCTCTTGCATGTTACTTTGATCTCTAACGAAGTTCCTCATATACATCCAGTTTCACCCGAGGCCGTTTCGACAAGTGGACCTTTCATTGGTTTCTGGCTTGGCCAGCACGTCCTGGTTGAGTAAGTAGAAGCAGATCAATTTGAATTGCTGCTCATGTCCCCCAAGAGCTTGAGCTGTTGACTTTGCTGCATGTTTCTTAGCATTCACATCAGTACTTTTCATGCTTACATATACTGGAAAAATACAGGGCTACCAAAAAAACCAAACGGTACAACCCAAGTGAAAAAAAAAAAATATATATATATATATATATTCAAATGTATTTAAAATACATTTATTTTGTATACAACATACACATTTCAGGGCTCGACTTTAACGCTTGTCCACTTGTCCGGGATTAGAGGATTTTGTAAAGGGGCAAGTGAAAGAGAATTTTACTTGCCCGACCGGTCAAGTAACCTGATTAAAACATCAATAACAAACAATAACTAGGGCAGCACCGAAACTTTGGTGAGAATGATTCTGATTTTGTTACTTTCTGTGTTAAATGGTGACTGATAACTGACAGTATCAAGGTTGCGTTAGTTGACTCACCTGACTCACAGAAAAATAAAAACTAGTCGCAAAAGCACACACAAAGAAACCAACATGAACAAACATACTGCAGTAGGAGAGGCATGTTGTAACATGAACATATGACAGTTTAAAATGTTATCTGATCTAATGAAAAATATATACAAGAGAAACTAAAATATTTTGTCAATAAAATAAAACTATCAACTTTTTCAAATAAAATAATGGCATTTTTTTAAGAATTAAAAATAATCTAATTTTGGAGTTTGACAATGAACACATCGCAACCATGCTTGGGACATCCCTGATCGCAACACACAGCTATACAGTATAGTTCAAAACAATATGCGCACATTAAGAAACACATTCACATTCAGGAAAACACAGAGATACACTCCCTTCCCTCCACACACAGCTCTCATAAAACACGAGACTCATAAACGAGCCAAAATGCAGAAATTAATATTTCTTGAAATATTAATTTCTGAACATTAAACATCAATTGTCAGACTTTATTCACTTGTTTCTTGTGGTTTCTCATTAAAATTCACTAAAAAGTTAATTGTGTAAATTACATCGCTAATGTCATAGAATATTATCGTTTAATAATAGCGGGGCACATTGTATCGCAGTGTTACAACTTTCCCCATCTGCGCGACTGGAATTTAAAACTGGTTAGTGATGGTTTGCGAAGCATTAATAAACTATTTAAACTGATAAATAACAGATTGGAGATTAAAATAGTAGCAGATTTGTCTCATTTTAAATTAACACTAAAATGAACTCTAAATGAACACTAAAGACATTACTTGCATACAGACCAAACAAAACAGTGAACCAGGCTGGAACTAATACCATTAGATGTGTGGCACTTCAGGAGGAAATCATCAAACTTCCTGTTCTTATCCCAGACTATACAAGGTGATCAACAGGTGTGCATGAAAAGCTAAATATAGGTTGACAACCTTCACAAATAGACATTTCCCTAAGGCTAATGATACACAGGGCAACTTTTTAAGCAATATTACCGTATACTGGCAACCGGGCGAGACACATGACCGTTCTATAGTATTGAAATAGAAATTTGTACCCAATCTCAATAGGAAAGCACAAAAGCAACACTGGTCAAAAAGTTGCCCCGTGTATCATCAGCCTAATATTTTTAGATGACATCTTATTGCATTATTAGGATACTTGTTTTCTAAATATGACCCTATAAAAAATAATTCTGACCAGTTACTTACCCAATTTATATATTTTTTTCTTTTGTCAAAAATGAGGGAAAAAAAAGTGACTGAAAATAGTTTTAATAATCAACACTTAAACTCTATGTTAGAGCAGATTTAGATTTTTTGATGAAATGAACTAAACAAATATAAACTGATATTGTGATGTTGTACAACCTAGGCTCAACAGGAAAAACTACAATAAAAATGTACCTGTGATAACACTTCTGGAAAATGATATTATGCTGCCTTTTGCACATTTGGTGTGCTTTCACAGTGAAATGTCTAACAATAAAACACTGCCATATTCATATGTGAATCTAGCAATGTTTTAATGTTAAATGTTGTACTTAACGTGGCAGTTCTGAAATAAAATCTCCGGTGAGTGGTGTTAAAATGTTAATGTTCTATCATGTTGGAAAATAATGCACAACACCTGCACTATAAACCTAACCAATAGTGTTAACGAAAGTATATAAACACATTTTCTGAATTAAGCAGCTATGCCATTTTAGGCATGACTCTGTAAGTTTGTGAAATCTTTTATGTCTCTTGTTTTGTAAGACTTGTAGTTGAGACAGAGCAAGTTTACTAGAAAAGCCATACACCTGGAGTTGATATGAAAAAGTATTTGTTTACAAATTATGCAAATAAGGTAAAAGTGTTTTGAAGTCATACTATTATGCAAGGAACTGTGAGAAAACATCTTTATTAATCAATTATTTGCCCTGTAATTATGTTTTGCGGGAAAATAAATAAAAGTTACAGGTGCCACTAGTGTTCATTTCAGCTTGAAACTGCAGTGAATTCTATGTATAGGTATTATTTGGGAGATTGGCAAAATTGTAGGTATAGGCACATTTTTCCAATAAGCCTACAGTGTGTTGCAGGGTCAATATTTACTATTAATCAAGAAAAACACAATATGGAACTCAAAATCCTCATTGTATCTCATTCAATTCCAAAACTTATCAAAATGAGGACTGGAGTCTAAATAAAGTGGATATAAACATTAGATGGTTTTAATCTCAGCGACTTCAACAGATGCACAAAGAGATTGACCCAATTTGTACAGCTTTCTAAGGTTAATGAAAATCGTTAAATATGTGTTAACATACATATAGATGTTGACAGATTGTCTCGTGCTAAGTCTAATTCCCTATTTCGGCTATTACATGTGTACACAAATAAAATAAAATCTTTAGCTTCTTGTCTCAAAGGGCCAGGAGACGCTTCACATGTCGCACATAAATCTCAAGCTGGAATGATGCCCAGAATTTCCACTCCCGGAGAGAGCGAGTTTTAAATGATTTCTTAATGAATTTCCTCACACCCAGAGTTGGTATCAGTACAACAATACAGTGCAAAGCAACACTGCAGCAATCGGAGCCATGCCAGTGTTTATGCTGTTTTAATAGAGGCAAACATGCTGTACTTGGGTACGCATGAACTCACACAGCCGCACACACTTCCACTTACATCTGCTTGATATCCTTCTCTTTCACACATGCACACACACACACACACACACACACACAAATAACTTTCGCATTCCTAATTTAGATTTTTTGATCTCTCTTGTTCTCTAACAGCAGGGGACTTCAGCTAAGTCTAAGGGGTCTAAGGCAAAACTGCAGGGGATCCACCAATTATTGTTTGATCTCAAACAATTTTTTGTGGGAAAAAAAAGAATTAAATTAAATACGCATTAAAAAATATAATAAGCTAAAGTTCAGTCATGATTTATTCTTACATTTAAATATAAAGGCTATAATGTACCATTGATATTAAAATAATGTAAATTTTAAATGATGCAATTTCTTTATTCTATTGAATCAGCACACATGAAAAATATAGATAGGTTGACTTTAAAAAATAATTGCACATTTAATTTTAGAAAACATACAGACTACAAGTTTAAAAGGAACAGCTCATCGAAAAGCAATTATACAGTGTATTTTTTTTTCCTCCATCAAAAAAGGGTGAAAATCAAAAGTTTCACTAACATAACTTTTCCCACCTCTTTCCATACCAAAAATCAACCGTGCATGAAAAGCTACAAAAATTACATTTAAAATTACATTTAGACACATTTTCCTAATAATTTTAGAAAACAATGCTAATGCTATCCCACTTTTTTTGTTATTTGTTTTATTTTACTTGTTTATAGTTTTATCATTGTTGGTTTGCCCATATTAATTTCTTAACTTGAAATGCTAAAAAAAAAAAAAAAACATCTGCCATGAAATGAAAATGAATATCAGCTTACTGATGTCTACCCTAATTTTTCTTTTCATTGTATCTATATATAAATTTTGCCCACGAAGATGTCCTTGGCCTAAAAAGGTTAAAGACCCCTGCCTAACACATCAAATTCGACTGTGTTTATTTTCTTCAAATATCCACAAAGTCCAGTCTAGTTAAGTTCTTTCCTTCTTTTGTTAGCCACTTTTTTTTGTGTTTATAACACATGCTATTTCTATTTTCTTGCTATTTCTCTTTGAATAATTCTGAAGGTTATGTGATACATGCTGATGATAGATGTTGGACTGAATAAAAGACCCAGAAGAACAAAGGATGCTCATCATCATCTCTCTTTTACCCTCACTCACACACATAGACTGTAAATGGGGATTTTAGATTCCAAGGCTGCACTATTCTTCAAGAGAATGTCTCCAGCGAGAGCGCAATGTGCAGTTGAAGTGAAGTGAATGGAGGGCGTCTGCTGGACTTATGGGTGCGTGTGTTACATTTATAGTGTGACAAACGCTTGCAGCACATATTATAGAAGTCCATGTTAATATGCAGATATATGCAAGTCATTTTCAATTGTCTGAGAGAGCTAATTTGAAGCTGACAAATTTCTTATTACAGGACATGAAATGCATTGTGGGAAAAGCTGTCTTAGAACTGTCGCCAATTTAATTTGAGAGAAAAGTATGCCAGCAGCATGAATAGGTGTCATTAGGCCAACAGTTTGGTAAGGTTTCATTCAGGAATTTTGTGCCTGTTTGCAAGTGTTATGTAAATGTGTGAAATAAGTGTACAAAAACTAGACTGATTATTGATTATTTTTTGAAAATATTGAATTTTGTCAGTATATTTGTAAACAGATCCAGTTCCAAACCCTTCAGACCTTCGTTTTTCTTTGGAACACAAATTAAGATATTTCTGATGAAATCATACAGCTTTTTGACCCTGTAGAGAGATTTTATCAAAAATATCTTAATTTGTGTTCTGAAGTTCTGAACAAAGGTCTTTTGGGTTTGGAACGACATGAAGGTGAGTAATTAATGACAGAATTTCCATGTTTGGGTGAAATATCCCTTTAAATAAAGTAATAAAAATAAATGCCATATTTGTTTTCATCATCACATACACTTTCATAAAATTATATATAAAATATATGCTGTTCTTTTGAGCGCTCTATTCATGAAAGAATCATGAAAAAAATGTATCATGGTTTCCACAAAAATATCAAGCAGCACAACTGTTAAATGTTTCTTGACCACCAAATCAGCATATTATAATGATTTATAAAGGATCATGCGACACTAAAAAAAATTTGCTTTGCCATCAGAAGAAAATAAATTACATTTTAAAATCATTACTTTTAATGTATATATTTACTAAATATGTAATACTGTGCAGCCTTGGCCAGCATACGACTGCTTTAAAAAAACATCTTAAAAATCTTACTGACTGCAAACTTTTGAATGGTAGTGTAGCTACTGCATTTTTAATGGTAAATATTTTATTACATCTTATCAGGTAAACAGTTTTCTGACAACTCTAGTGTGTATACTATACAGCATGCAAATTTTCTATATGTATAGAATACCTAGATGACATCTGACTAAAATATGCCAAAATAATATGAATAGGAAAAACATAAATAAAACCTGCTGAAGCTAACTAAAAATAAACAAATTAAAAATGGAAAAAATATATACACAGTACTGTGCAAAAGTCTTAGGCCACTAGTATTTTCATCAGCTAAAAAATGGTTTAAAGTCAGTTAAAGTCTTTTGCCGTAGTGTGTCAGTAGAAAATATCAGATTACATTTCCAAACATTCATTTTGCCATTAATCGTAATAATCCAGTGAGATTTTTGTTTGCACAAGGAGTCTGACAACAGCGAGTGCTCTGCACAGAGATCTGATCTCATCATCATCCAGTCTGTCTGGAATGACATGAAGAAACTGAACAAACTCAGACAGACTAAATCCAGAAGAACTGTGACAAAGTCTCCAGGATGCTTCAAGAAACTTACCTGCAAAGCTGCAGCACTGTTAAAAGTTTTAAGCACTTGTGTAAAAATGCTGTAAAATGAGGATGCTGTCATAAATAGATATTCTTTATCAATTACCTTCTATTAACTAAATGAAATCAACACTTGATGCAACCATTCTTTGCGTTTACAGCAGCTTTTGCCCTAGGTGCACTTGCGCAAAATTTTCCAGGTAGCTTAGCAGGTAGGTCTCTTGAAGCATCTTGGAGACATTGCCACAGTTCTTCTCAGTTTCAGTTTGTTCTGTCTTCATGTCATTTCAGGAAGACTGGATGATGGTGAGATCAGATGTCTGTGTGGAGCACTGGCTGTTCTCAGACTCCTTGTGCAAACAAAAATCTCACTAGATTATTACAATTAATGGCAAACTGTAACGCCACGCCAGCAGAGGGAGCCCTCACCCATTGACTCTCTGTTACCGCTCCCTCTGCTGCTTCAGGGGTTACTTCCTGTTTCGTGGCCATTTAAGGAGGCCTACACCAAACAGGACCCTGTGAAGTATTGCTTTGCCTGTGCGGACTCTACCAAGCGTTTTTCCTATTTCATTGCCTTGTTTTGCTATTTTCACGGTTTTGTTTCTTGTCATAGTTTTGCCTTGTTTTTGCCATTGTTTTGTTCTGTTTCATTGCTATAGTTTTTGTCTAGTTTCATAGCCTTGTTTATTTGTTACATTTGGACTGCTCACTTGGACTTTGACCTTCGGCCTGTTTATTTTGGATCTTGCATTTGTCTTGCCTACGTGTTACTGTTTGTTTAGAGATTGACCCTGCCTGTCTTGACTATGCTCTGTTTTAATAAAGCTCGCATCTGGATCAGATTACACGCTTCCCTGGAGTCCCGTTACAGAATACTTCGCCTACCAAAGATCCAGCGGCTTTTGTACATAGACAACCATGGATCCAGCATCACGCCTCTTCTGTCTCCGCCAAGGTAACCGGCCTGTTGAGGATTATGTAATTGATTTTTGTGAGCTGTGCTATCTGGTGACTTTTAATGACGTGGCGCTTAAGGACATTTTCCGCCACGGATTAAACGATCCGGTTCGTTCCTACCTACCTGGAGGGAAAATAAACTGGTCTCTGGAACAATATATTGATTATGCTCTGCTATTAAGTGGATCACCTTTTACTGTTGGGATTGCGGACGAGGGACCCCGCAACCCTGCAGTAACCCCCATACCACAACCTGCTCACGCCATGCCTGCCAAGCCACAGTCTACTCACGTCATGCCTGCTAAACCAAAACCTGCTCATGTCATGTCTGCTACACCAGAGCCCTCTCATGCCAAGCCTACCAAGCCAGAGCTAGTTCACACTATACCCACCAAACCAAAGCCTGCTCCCGTCACGTCTTCTGCCGCTCCAGGGCCTGCTCACGCCATACCTGCCACTCCAGAGCCTGCTCACACCATGCCTGCCGCTCCAGGGCCTGCTCACGCCATGCCTGCCCGTCCAGAGTCTGTTCCTGTCATGGCTGCCCTCCCACAGCCAGCTCACAAGATGGCTACCATCTCCAAGCCAGTCCACAAGATGGCCGCCGTCCCAGAGCCAGTCCACAAGATGGTCGCCGTCCCAGAGCCAGTCCACAAGATGGCCGCCATCCCCGAGCCTGTTCACAAGATGGCCGCCATCCCCAAGCCTGTTCACAAGATGGCTGCTGTCCCCAAGCCTGTTCACAAGATGGCTGCCACACCTGAGCCTCATCAGTCCAAAATCATGTCATTTGAATCTCATCCCATATCTGCCACACCCAAAGCAAATCAAGTGATGTCTGATCCTCAAGTCAAGTCAGGGCTGCACTTTCAGTGCCAAGTCAAGTGACAGCTGTGTTTCCTGAGCCACGTCAAGTTACAGCTGTTACTTCTGAATCAAGTCAAGTCACAGCTGTCCTCAATGAGTCAAGCCAAGTCACAGCTGTTCCCCATGAGTCAAGCCAAGTCACAGCTGTTCCCCATGAGCCAAGCCAAGTCACAGCTCTTCCCCATGAGTCAAGCCAAGTCACAGCTGTTGTTCCTGAGTCAAGTCAAGTTACTGCTGTTGTTCCTGAGCCAAGTCAAGCCACAGCTGACCTTCATGAGCCAAGTCAAGCCACAGCTGACCTTCATGAACCAAGTCAAGCCACAGCTGACCTCTCTGAGTCACGTCAAATCACGGCAGACCTCCCTGAGTCACGTCAAGTCACGGCAGACCTCCCTGAGTCACGTCAAGTCACGGCAGACCTCCCTGAGTCACGTCAAGTCACAGCAGACCACTCTGAGTCACGTCAAGACACAGCTGCGCTCCTAATAGAGCCTCTTCACGACATGGCTGCTAGTACAGAACACTGCCAGGTCCCGTCTGACCTTCCAAAGCCGCGTCATGTCTCAGCTGATCATCCAGAGCATCGTCGCGTATCAGCTGACATCCCAAGCCACGCGGAGCCCACGCTCCCAAGCCACGCAGAGCCCATGCTCCCAAGCCACATGTCCACAGCGTCCACACCCTCAAGACCGGCAGGATCCCACTATCTACTGTGCTGCCTGCAATGGCTGTTGCCATTTTGAGCGTGTGGGCCACACACTGCACTCCAGAGGCCTCGTCTGTCCACGAGTCTGCTCCAGAGGCCTCGTCTGTCCACGAGTCTGCTCCAGAGGCCTCGTCTGTCCAAGAATTTACGCCAATACCTCCTGAGGTGTCAGCATGCTCTGTAGAACCTCCTAAGGAGGTGGCGTCCATTAATGAACTCACTGCCACGTCTGACCATGAATTCACGCCTATGTCAGCTAATGCTGTAGATCCTCCAAAGGAGGCAGCGTCCACTCATGAACTTGCTGCCACGTCTGACCACGAGTCTGCGCCAATGCCCCTGGAGGTGGTGGCTCCGGCTGCAGAACCTCCTATGGGGGCGGCGTCCTCCTATGAACTCTCTGCCCATCATGTTACGGCCAAGAAGGCTTATCATGAACCCTATGCTCTGCTGTGGATGTCACTAGTTCCACTGTGGATATCTTTGCTCCTGTCTGCTCTGTCTGTTCTGTTTGTTCCGCCATGGCTCCCTGTTTTGCCTGCCTCGCCATGGCTCCCTGCTGTACCTGCTCTGCCTGCCTCGCCATGGCTCCCTGCTCTACCTGCTCTGCCTGCCCCGCCATGGCCTCCTGCTCTGCCTGCTCAACCTACCCCGCCATGGCTGCTTGTTCTCCCTGCTCCACCATGGCTCCAGGCTCCTCCGAATCAAACATGGTGGACTTCTGCTCCAGTGTTCCACTGTCTGCCACAGCTCCACGGCCCAGGTCCTCCAAGGTTCCACTGTCTGCCACAGCTCCACGGCCCAGGTCCTCCAGGCTTCCACTGTCTGCCACAGCTCCACGGCCCTGGTCCTCCAAGTTTCCACTGTCTGCCACTGATCCACAGTCCAGGTCCTCCAGTGCTTCACTGTCTGTCCCTGCTCCACGATCCAGGCCCACCTCCTCTGCACGGACCGTCCCACCCCCTGTTTTGCCTCTGTTCCCCCACCCTCCTGGACTGTTTTTACTTCCTGTTTGGTGGCCATTTAAGGAGGCCTACACCAAACAGGACCCTGCGAAGTATTGTTTTGCCTGTGCGGACTCTACCAAGCGTTTTTCCTATTTCATTGCCTTGTTTTGCTATTTTCACGGTTTTGTCATAGTTTTGCCTTGTTTTTGCCATTGTTTTGTTCTGTTTCATTGCCATAGTTTTTGCCTAGTTTCATAGCCTTGTTTATTTGTTACTTTTGGACTGCTCACTTGGACTTTGACCTTCGGCCTGTTTATTTTGGATCTTGCTTTTGTCTTGCCTACATGTTACTGTTTGTTTAGAGATTGACCCTGCCTGTCTTGACTACGCTGTGTTTTAATAAAGGTCGCATCTGGATCTTACACACTTCCCTCGAATCCTGTTACACAAACAGAATGTTTGGAAATGTAAACCGATATTTTTTTACTGACACACTACAGCAAAAGATAGAAATAACTTACTTTAAACCATTTTTTAGCTGGTGAAAATACTAGTGGCCTAAAACTTTTGCACAGTACTATATATAAAAAACTGGACCAACTTTATATTAGATGGCCTTAACTTCTATGTACTTACATAAAAAATAAGTACAAAGTACTTATGTTCATATTTTATTGCAAAACATACTTGCTGCTATTGAAATACAGGTAGTGTTAGGGACACGTTTGGTGGTATGGGTAGGTTTAAGGGCGGGTTAAAGGAGTCCACTTTCAGAACAAAAATGTACATATAATTTACTAACACCCTTGTCATTCAAGATGTTCATGTCTTTCTTTCCTCAGTCGTAAAGAAATGATGTTTCTTGAGGAATTACAGAATTTTTCTCCAGATAGTGGACTTCTATGGTGCCCTCAAATTTGAATTTCCAAAATGCAGTTTAAATGCAGCTTCTAATGGCTCTATATAATCCCAACTGAGAAGGAAGAGTCTTATCTAGCAAAATAATCAGTCATTTTCGAAACAAATTGACAATTTATATACTTTTCAACCTAAAATGCTCATTTTGTCTAAGTCTGTGTTTTTTTCCGGTTCAATACGGTCAATATAGTTAGGGTATGTCGAAAAACTCCCATCTCGTTTTCTTTCCCAACTTCAAAATCATCCTACGTCGCTGCAGAAGTACTGACCCATTGTTTACAAAGTGAACATACAGAGAAGATCAAACGCCCTTTACAAAAAAAGGTAAAACAGCAATGTAGGACGACACTGAAGAAGAAAACGAGGCGGGAGTTTTTGACACACCCTAACTGTATTGACCTGGATTACACAGACTACGCATGTGCAATGCAGAGACAAGGCAAGACTAGTGTTTGAGGTTAAAAAGTAAATAAACTGTCAATTTATTTAAAAAATGACAGATTGTTTCGTTAGATAAGACGCTTCTTCCTCGGCTGGGATCGTTTAGAGCCATTTGAAGCTGCATTTAAACTACATTTTGAAAGTTTAAACTTGGAGAAATGGAGAAAAATTTGGGAATATTTTCCTCAAGAAACAAAGACATGAACATCTTGAATGACAAGGAGGTGAGTAAATTATCAAATTTTTTGTTCTGGATTTTTGTCACTTCCAGAACAAAAATTTACAGGAAATATATATCACATAATGGACTGCTATGGTGCCTCAATTTTGAACTTCCAAAATGCAGTTTAAATGCAGCTTTAAACGCCCAAATGCGGTTGTAAATGATTTCAGCGGAGGAAGAATGGTCTCTTATCTAGCGAAATGATCGGTTATTTTCATTAAAAGAATACAATTTAAATACTTTTTAATCTCAAACGCTTGTCTTGTCTTGCTCTCCCTGAACTCTGTGTATTCTGACTCAAGACAGTTAGGGTATGTTGAAAATCTCCAATCGTATTTTCTCCCTCAACTTAAAAAATCATTTCAAAATCTTCCTACATCGCAGCAGAAGTACCGACCCAGTCTTTTCAAAGTGAACATGCAAAAAAGATCAAACATCCTTAATAAGGTAAAACAGCGATATAGGATGATTTTGAAGTTGAGGGAGAACATGAGATGGAAGTTTTTCAACATACCCTAACTGTCATGAATCGGAAAAAAAGTTCAGGCAGAGTAAGACAAGACGAGCTTTTGACATTAAAAAGTATATAAATTGTATTATATTTATGAAAACAACTGATCGTTTCCCTAAATAAGAACCTTCTTCCTCTACTGGGATCATTTACAACCGCATTTAAACTGCATTTTGGAAGTTTAAACTCAGGGCACCATAGCAGTCCACTATATGGAGAAAAATCCTGAAATGCTTGCCTCAAAAAACAATTTCTTTACGACTGAAGAAAGACATGAACATCTTGGATGACAAGGGGGTGAGTACATTATCTGTCAATTTCTGTTCTGTAAGTGGACTTCTCCTTTAAGGTGTAAAGGATAGATCAACAGTGTTACTATAAATAATTACAGAAATTTTACAATGTAAGTACAATATAAAACGTATGAATGCAATGCACAATAAGTGCATTGTATCAAATGAATCAATTTAAATGTAAGTACATAGTAGTTATGGCCACCTAATATAAAGTGGGACCAAAATGCAAAATTATAATCTTGACACAAATGTGATGAGACATGTAGTCACCATTTACCGCTGTCAATAGGCCTCCCCAAACTTGGGGAGAAGAAAGTAAATGTCATCTGGTTCCTGCACACCCTTGTACAGCCATAGCCGCATGAAGAAACTCTTCTCAGCCATACCTACTTGTCCACCTGCGCCCCTCTACACCTCTCTGTGTTTTATATCTTCCCTCTTGCGGTCCTATACACCTCTAGAGCGCAGGGCACAGTGATGAGGCGTTGCTTGTCACAGAACCTATAATATCCGTCTGCTAACATATCTTTTTCTGCCTGAGAAGCAAACATAACTCAGCCTTCCTTAAACTCATGTGTCAAGAGCATTCAGCTCATTTCTGTGCTAAAACACCTTCTTCCTTTTTCCAGGTACATTTCTGTCTGTCAAGACAGTGGCTGTCAGGATTCTTCATTCTGCTCATCCTCTCATTAACTCTCTTATAATTGCCTCAGAGCTCTAATGTTGCCCGTCTTTTTCAGCCGAACAGCCTTTGCAGCGGCTGCGACGTCTCGATTCTTAAAATGGCATAATATACTTGTCACTTTTTATGAGTGGAAATATAGAGATTTGAAGTAAATGTCTGAGTGTGTGTCTGCCCTTTCCGAGAAACGTATTCATCCATGCTCTTTGAAGAAACCCATTACTGCCTTACCCACACACGAGAATGTTTTACTATAGCTCTCGTGGGTATAACAATGTAAAAACAAAAAGAAGAGATGAACAGGGAAATAAAGCAAGAATCCTTGTAATAAAAACACTAGAAACCGGAGAAAGTCATAAGAGGGTTGCGGTTGTGTGCTTTGTGAGAAAAAATGAGGAAAATATTGTGACATAAAGAACACATACCACAACACACACACAAATGTGATATACTGAAAGTGATTTTTGTTCAGTCACTTTGTTACAAAAATTTCAGAAGTTTGAGATTAATGTTTTTTTTTTATTTTTTTATTTAATTTAATTTAATTTTTTTTTAAAGAAGTCATTTCTGCTCATCCAGGCTGCGTTTATTTGATATAAAATATATATAAAAATATATATATATATATATATATATATAAACAGTAATATTGTGAAATATTATTGCAATTTAAAATAGTGTTTTTCTATTTTAATATACTTTAAAATGTAATTTATCCCTGTGATGCAAAGCTGAATTTTCAGCATCATTACTCTAGTCTTCAGCGTCACATGATCCTTCAGAAATCATTCAAATATGCTGATTTATTATTAATGTTTGAAACAGTTGTGCAGCTTAATATTTTTTGGAACCTTTTTTTTCAGGATTGTTGATAGAATAAAACTGCATTTATTTAAATAGAAATCTTTTGTAACAATATGCATTGCCGTTCTTTAATTAATTAATTAATACTTTTATTCAGCAAGGATGTGTTAAATTGATAAAAAAGTAGGGCTGTCAAATGATTAATCACGATTAATCACACAAAATAAAAGTTTGAGCTTGCCTAATATGTTTGTACTGTGTGTAATTATATAAATACACACAAATTAATGTATACATTTAAGAGAAATATGTTATGTACAAAATATTTTATTTATATATAATATATATTCTATAAAAATTATCTTAAAAACATATACTTGTAAATATTTCTTAAATATATACATGAATGTGCTTGTATTTATATATGCATAATAATTACACAAAGTACATATATTAGGCAAACTCAAACTTTTATTTTTTTATATTTTTTATTATTAATCATAATTAATCTTTTGCCAGCCCTAATAAAAAGTGATAGGAAAGACTTATATAGTTAGAAAAGATTTATTTTGTTTAAATAATTGTTTGTTTCATTTTGAATAAATGCTGTTCTTTTTTACTTTTTATTCATCAAAGAATCCTGAAAACTGTTGAACGGCAGTGTAAACGCTACTTGACTTAGTTTATTTATTTATTTTGATTGAGAGAGGTCAATTTATGCTTAACGTTAACTTTGCCATTACAGGAATAAATAGCACTTTAAAGTTACTATATATATATATATATATATATATATATATATATATATATCACAATATTACTGTTTTACCATTTTTTTTTTTTTTTAATCAAATGATGATTCTTTCAGTCTTTCAAAAACATTCAGACCCTAAGCTTATGAATGGTAGTTTGTATATGCAATTAATTATATCAAATTATATCAAAGTTTTGATATGTTTAATGGTTTTGTATTGGTCAGCCTTCCCGATGTGAGCTTTTATCCAGTAGCGGTAAGTAAGACCAAAACGGGGAAAGACTGAAAAGGAGGAATGATGAAAGGATTAGGATGGAGTTAAAGGTCAGACTGAAGCAGAAAGTGAAAAAGTGAGATGCTGAACATAAAGAAATACAGAGACACAGAGTGAAATGTGTTTATGAAAAGCTGGATGGATCTGGATCAAAGCTGGATTCCTGATTCACAGTCAGAACAGGGTATCAACACATACTGATGCATACTTTTGACATGCCTTGTTACTGTTCTGTCAGTTCTGTCACAGTGCAAAATACAACATCAATATCAGGCCGTTATTACATCAACCTTTAGTCACTATGGCCCCAAGCTTTGGATCTCTCCCTCAGACAACCTACGAGCTGTCGCACGCTTTCAAAAAGGATCTGTCATCATCACTCCAAGATTAAGAGAAGATTTCAGTACCTCTTAAATGAATAATAAGAGTTGGTACCATAAACTAATTTTAAAACCATCCTCTGTAATTCACAAAACATATTTTTTTTCCTGTCTGCTTTTCTGGCAAGCACCACTAAAGAAATAAAAGCAGCCATATTTTTGCAGTTAGATTCTCCTTGAACTCCGTTGCCTGTAATGGGAACTAAATCTAAGCACAGCTAATGTGTTTTGCAATTCCTGACCTCAACATAGCACTGCTGGGATTCAGAGTATCACCAGAGGTTGCACAAAATCAGTGTTTTTATGGTAATTCTCTCTTTACCATCACTTCCATTTATTTCTCTTTCTAAATGATAATTGTTTTCAATGGTATAGCCTTTATGTATATGAAAAATGTAAACTTTGTTTCTGTTATGTTCATCAACACTATTAAAAAAATAATTACAAATGGCGAGGTCGCTCCTTTCAAAATCATTTGACCTTTTGTCTCGCTTTCTCTGTCTGCTCTCACAGCAGTCTGCATCTGTTTAAAAATAAAAATGAAAAGGTAATTACAAATTTTTAGCGCACAACTTTGACAACTCTCATAATTTCACCTTCAGTTCTTGTAATTGTGACTGCCAGAAATTTCAAAAGAAATTCATAATTATATTCAGTAAGGATACATTCAATTGACTAAAAGTGACAGTTAAACATTTATAATGCTCCAGAAGTTTTTTTTTACTTTAAATACTGTTCTTTTAAACGTTCTAATCATCAAAGAATTCTGAAAAAAAGTATCATATTTTTTATTGAGTAGCACAACTGTTCAACATTGACAATAATAAGAAATACTTCTTGAGCAGCAAATCAGCATATTAGAATAATTTCTCAATCATCATCATGTGACACTGAATGGCTGCTGAAAACTGAATAACACTAAAAAATGAAAACAATATTTCACAGTATTACTGTTTTTACTGTATTTTTTTATCAAATAAATGCTGCTGAGCATAGGAGACTACTTTCAAAAACATAAAAAAATTAGGGCTGGCCATGACTAAAGATTTTTATTAGAGACTATTAGTCGCATGTTTATTAATAAAACATATAAATCATAATAATGAGCCTTTAATTGCCTACTTAGCCGGATAAGCCCTAAAGCACACACACACAAAAAAGCTTGCCACAGTGCACTGGCAGATATAATAATTATGAATGTGTCAGGGAAAAATGGCAAGGAGACTGCATTAATGTTTTAATAATTTATTGATAAACTAGTGCTTTCTTTGTTTTCGGCTTAAGAGATGAAGTCGGACGACACTCCGCAGTAGTGGCTGCGCCTTTATGCATGTTTCATAAGGATTACATAATCTGAAAATATTTGTTTTCTATTTGAATTGGTTCATGTTAAAGTAGACATTCCACTTCCTATAGATATATTTTTCATGTCTGTAAGGCAAGTATACACGAAGTTTCAAAGTTTCACGTTCAAGTTCACAGAGACAGAGAAAAGCGCATTCTGTTTATTCACATTATTTTACAAAAGCACAACATTTGTTGTTATTCTGATTGCACAGACATAAACGTTAAATCTTTACAGTTTCAAAAGATGTATTACTTTTATCTGCATGACCAAAAATGACGGAGTATTTTAAGAGCAAGTGACCGCATCAGCGCCTCCATCTGTCATGCAGTGAGCGTGCTACTATTCAGCTTCCACACTCCGCACACACACTTGAATAGTGCACATTTTGGTATATTTACATTAGATTGAGCTGCCATGCAAAATTGCTACTACATACATCTTTCAGATGAAAGCCATGTTTGAGGTTGATGAATGTTAGTAGGTACTAGGGATGCAACAATACAGTTAGTCCACGGTTCAATATGTACCTCGGTTTTTAACCACGGTTTTCAGTTCGGTTTTGATAGCTTGCCACATCAGAGTGTTTTTTTGCATCTAATGAACAACAAAATACTTCTGTAAACCTCTGTACACTGGAAAAAGCGTGGATTATTAAATGTCTGCTTAATATTCTTTTGAGAGAGGTATTATTTTTCCAATTTTTACGCAAAATAGGATGGGTTTCATTCATACTGGACGTCAGAAGGCACCCTCGAGCAGAAAATTCACATATGCGCAAAGAAGTAGTGTATGTTTCACAATTTTGACTTTATTTTTCTTACAGAATAATTGTAGAATTGTGGCTTTAAATCTCATAATATGACTTTATATCCTGCATTTGCAACTTTATTTCTCACAGTGTGAGTTTAATTCTTAAATTAAACTATATCCCAGTTGCCCTTTTTTTTACTCTGAGGTAGAAACTGGCTTCCATGCGCAGTCCTAACATGTCCCAAATGGATTTATGTGAGCCTATAGAGTAAATCTTGAACCCTTAGAGCCCTACAAATCTAATAGACTCTAATGAGTGTAATTGGGTTGAGGGTAAAAGATAAGGCTGTGCAAAAGAATGCCTCACAGCTCTGCACGTTTACAAAGAAGTACACTAGGGAAATGGTGTATACACAGCATTCAACACCCCTGAAGCGTGCCTGAGGCCACGGTAATACTCACATGTTGCAGGTCAGAGCTGCTGGTGCTATTCAGAGCATTTAATTATCTTAAACTCAGGCTGAGGCATGTCACCAAGGGCGAAAGGACTCTGACTAACTACCGAGAAATGAACTCGGAGAACAGTAAGCTGTGTCAGCGTGTCTGCGAGATCCTCAACAAATATTAGAATTAGTGACTTCCAGCCTCTCGTAGAGAAATATAGACATAGACATGCACATAAACACACACACTTGTCAGTGGGGTTTTAATGCTAAATTCAACTCCTTCAAGGATCTGTCAACCATGTATGGGCTTTTGCCAAACATTCAAATGCCACCACCTTCTCACTCTTACCTTCTATCAGTCTTTCTGTCATTCTTTCTTGTAGTCCTCATCCTTCTTCTCTTTGTCACTTGTCATTACTGTCTGTAAATGCCAGCTGATAAAGCGGCCATAAATCCACTCCTGCCCTGCATACCTGTCAAATTCATCTTCTTTTGTCTCACACACAAAGAAATAAGAACATCTTGAGCAACACATAAAAAGGATTCATTCTAAATTTGGATTCAAGAATACCAACTAACATACCTGCTTCATTCCAAACCTGTATGACTTTGTTTCTTCTGTGGAATGCTTTTTTGTCCATACAATCAAAGTCAGTATCAGTAGGAGACTAATGTTGACTTTCATTGCATGGACAAATCAGCAGAAAAATAAAAAAAACCCCTGAATATATAGAGCTTTGGAACAACATGACATTGCACTGTAATAAAAAGCAACTGCATATTTTCCAGTTTATGAAATCTTTTGAGTCGTAAATACTAAGAAATGCAATTTCTTGAAACAAACTACATAAAAAGCCTTGTCAGACCAACAGAATTACACCATTGCAGAAATGTTAAGGAAAGGCAATGAAAGGACTCAAACCTGTGACCTTTAGGTTATATGTCTGACTCTCTAACCATTGGGTCATGACTGCCCCAGTCTTTGTGGGGCTTTGTGAGTTCACAGCATGCACTGTAGCATGAATAAATTATGTAGTTACTGTCGTAAGATGTGTGTGTATTTTACACCCCAAAACGTTTAATGGGGGACCCCCCTCAAAATGCAATTGGACTAGTTTTGAGTAACTAGTTTTGAGTAACAATTGGGCGGGTTTTGTTGTAGCAACCTGGCAACCCTAGCATACACCTTTACATGAATCAATAATATAATGCTCCAATCTGTTATTCTTAAAATAATGACATAAAAACATTTTGTTTAACACTTATGCAAGCGATTTGTGCCCACAGCTAAAGTGTAGCTGCTAAACTGTAAACACTTAACAAAACAATAATGTTGTATACGTTAACTGAGTGCTAACATAACTAACTGATGAAACAACACACTTTGTAAACCAAAATACATCTACTGTAATGTCTGAAGAATGACAGAAAAAGACGCTCTTTGTCTTAACTTTTAAATATTTATTTTAAATAATCAGAACAAGGTAATGGATGGTTACCATTACCTTGGTTACACGCATTCTTAGTAAATAGTGGGTTCACAGCGAATTATTAAAAGTATTTCAGCAAGACAGCAATATTGTGGTTTACCTGGAAACCTAAAATTACACTACAAAAATGCCCAACAAAAGGTTTGAATTGTATTTCTGTGGTATCGTTGAGCACAGTGTCTTCTCAATATGATGTAAACACAATAACTAACGTTTTTGTGGGCGGGTGGGGATTATGCTAATGTGTTACCCAGTGACGTAGATCGGTAAGAGGCAGAAGATTCGAAAATATGATGATTTGTTACGGCAATTCTGAGTCTACTCTTTCTTTTAAGAGACAATATGAACTTTTTTGATTACCAACTGTGCAAAACCCATATGACCTGCTCTTTAACATTTTCTCAACTATTTATTTTTTTGCAGCGTGAATTCAGCATTTTTATTTTTGAGTGAACAATCCTTTTAATTCTTTAGATTACTGCATGTCTGTGACAGTGCTCCAATAATCCCAAGTGTTTAAGCAAGATTTCAATCCCATCTGTCTAGAGAGCTCTGAAAAGTCACATTATCCCTCTTATCTTCTTGTTCTGTGGTTCTGCTTTGCTGGGGCAGAATTCATGCGTTAAATATGGAAATATTAAATATAAGCAAACATATGCTCACCAGCCAGGTTTTCACGTATACATTGATTACTTTCATTATAATAGACGGTTGACTAAAAGTGCAAAAGCTCTCACAGGTAAGCTTCTTTGCATAATAAAATAACCAGTCTGTCATATTCTCCTCTTCTCTTGTGGGTTCATACAATGTGCTGCCTCTCTGATGAAGTTAACAGACTAATTAAGACTAAAGAAAACTTGTTTCCCCAGGGCAGCCTCTCCAATCCGCTGCTAATTAAATCTAGGGAGTGTGAGTGATACACAGCCAGATCGGATGTGATGGCACATTCCTGGATGAGGCTGAGATGGTCTAAGACATGAGAAGAGAGAGAGAGGGTTGATACTCATCGTTGTGTAATGGACAAGTCATTGCAGAACTCTAGTTACTTACTGAGAAGTAATTGAAATAGAAAAAGAAAAAGGGAACGGGAATAAGCACTGCAATGAAAAAAAAAAAAAAAAAATCTGGGGATAATGGAATAGAGCACTTAAGACAGGTGTACACTTAGTTTTCCCTGTCCCGTATGATTGCTTGTCAGACTGCACAATATGACCCAGGTGGGATTGTGGTAAAAAAACAAAACAGACTGTATGATATCAATGGTCGTTTATTCAGACTTTACAATAAGACTTAGATCATGATTGACAGCGCTGACTGGGTGTTTTACATCATCGCGTATGTCATGCTCTGACATCCTCACTGAAATGTGATTGAAATGGTACCGCACAAATATTATGTTCAGTTAACCATCCATTACCACAGTGCTAAAGTATAACATGCAGTACCATTCAAACATTTGGGGTTGGTAAGATTTTTTAATGTTTTTGAAAGAGGTCTCTTATGCTCTCCAAGGCTACATTTATTGTATCAAAAACACAGTTAAAACAGTATTACAATCTTAAATAATTGAATTAAGTAATTTGAATTACATTTTAAAATGTAATTTTTAGCACGCATTACTCCAGTCTTCAGTGTCACATGATTCATCAGAAATCATTTTGTTGATCTGCTGTTCAAGAAACATTTCTTGAGAACTGTGATACTTTTTTTTGGATTAAAAAGTTGACAAGAGCAGCATTTATTTCAGTTACTCATTTTTGTAACATTACAAATGTATGTATTCACTTTTGCATCATGGCTGCATAAAAACATTAATTTCTTTAAAAAATTTCAAAAATACTGACCCCAAAATTTGGAATGGTAGTGTAGTACTTCTTAATTTAGCCTCAATCAATATCTTATCTCAGTCATCACCTATGTAACTTATTTTTCTTATTATCAGAACATTTACTTCTCCCATTTTAATGTGACAGACAATCATGTCCATTTTTTTTTTCAGTGGAGACTTATCCGGTGAATTCCACAAATCATGTTCAGGAAATTGCAGCAGTATCTACATCTCTATCCAGCTGTTCAGTTGTGATGGCAATTTGAAGGCCAACCTGGAAGACTAATTCGGCATGGGTTCTCTCTTGAGTATTTTAGATTTTAGAATAGTAGTGAGTAAAAAAAGCCTATGGTTAAGAATACTTGACATTATGTCTCCAAAAATGACAGCTTAGAGTTAACTCCCTAGAGTTAAACAGTTGAGTTTTACCGTTTTTGAATCCATTCAGCCAATCTCCGGGTCTGGCAGTAGCACTTTTAGCATGGATTAGCATAGACCATTAGCATCTCGCTCAAAAATGACCAAAAGTTTCAATATTTTTCCTATTTGAAACGTACGCAGCGCCGAGTTGCAGCCGGCAGAGTAGATGGCTGCTTAATATCATTGCACCTGCTGCACCCATGGTACGACAGCAAAGTTCCTTGATTATTACGCCGAAATGAGAGTATAGTTCCTAGACATATCGACCAAGAAAATCACAACTTTTCATTTTTCGTCCGTCTTCTCTTAAGATAACCTGTAGGAAAAAAACACCCACGCCCACACCCCACATCCTAAGCAAGCAGAATAATGTAAGTGGATTATTATTATTTTTTTTTTTTTTTTTGTAATTGTGCCTTTGAATGATTACATAATTGTGGCATCTGTAATTGTAATCACGATTAGAAATGTAATTAATTATGCAGCCCTACCTCAAGCGCGAATTTTGAAGCAGCTATGTTATTTTTTAAACTTATTGCTTCATTTCTTGAATAGGCCTACATAGGGATGGGTGATATGACGAAAATCTTTTATCACAATATGAGTAATTTTATTTTGTGGTAATAATATATATCACATTGTAGTCATTTTTCCTTAAATGACTACATAACAATAAAGTTGTTATGATGTCAAAAGTTTTGATACCATAGAAATTTCTTAATTCTTATAACCAGACAATATCACAAAAAAACCCAAAACAAAACAATACTAGCCTAAATAAAATAAAAACAACAACAACAACAACAAAAACCTTAAGCTCACTGAATACAATTACACAATCAGCGATTAAATAGGAATAAGAAAATAATTACAAGCAATAGGACAAAAAAAAAAAAAAAAAACTACAGTAGATAAAAAATAAAGAAATGCTGCATTTTCATTGTATTAAGTAATTAAATGTATAACAACACTGCATATTCTTCCCTGTGTAAATTAAATATATATTTATTATTCTTATTAAATTTACAAATGTGAGAGAGATTTCCTCTATTGATGTTTGATTAACACAAATGACTGCTGTCACTTTAAGAGCTGCTTGGATCCAATATACATGTGTTGTCTTTCTCAGCTGTTTGCTTTCACTTAAGACCTAAATGACTGTGTTTATGAGGATACTTGCAAAGACAGCCATTTGGACACATACAAATGTGTATATTTAACGTTCAAGGCCTATAAAGCAGCAAAAATAGCGCCTCTCTGACAGCGCTTAGAAACAGTATCTCAGGCAGAGCGTGCATGTAGGGAAATGAGCTCCTTCGCTGTTGAATGCGTTTCAATAGCTTAAAATCAGTTGTTTTAAACTGCAGTGCTTAAAAATGCGTGTAAACGATCTGTTTTTTTTATGACCCACATAGCACAGCAATGCGATGTGAGTGTATAACCGAAATAGAGACAACAGTAACCTGTAACCTGGTGGTTATAGGCCCACGAATGCCTGCCCCCTTGGTGCCGGTCCTGAATGTCTGACAAACTTCTACTAAAAAAACAGCCAACACTACTGCTCATGGTCTGTGTGCTTGGCGATTGATGGGTAATTCATTGGACAGCTAATCTTGACCATGTGTATTTTATGTTATAAGAACAAAACACAAAAATCTCTTCAAGTAACATTAACCACAGATCCTAATTTAGTCACAGAAACTGCTATACTAAAAACTCTAGGAAATTGCAGAATGAACCCATGTGTCAAAAAAGCTAATTCTGTTCCTGGTTTTAGTACTACATATTGAACACATCTATTGTAGACTGGCATATTAACATCATGTGACATGCGCAAACACATCCTCAGGTAGATACAACTGTGTTGCTATGCACGCAACACAACAGAGTACACCTCAACATGGTTTTAACTCAGTGTATAATTCTGTCTTAGATGACATTTAAGGGAGTGCAGGGAGAATGTTTAATCTCCTGAGATGTCACCGAAAGGCTAATTGTAACTATCATATTCTATATGGTCCATTTTTTCCACTCGTTCTTTATTATATTACATTACATAAGTCCTTAAAAGGAATTAAGGACTCCAGGATAAAGGCTCCAGCATTTACAAAAGCCAGAACACACCAAAGACAAAAAGACCATTATTTCTGACCAGCAAAGCACCCAAGATGTCATACCTGTTTTATGCAACCACATGTACATACCAGTGCCCAAACCAGTAATAGCAAAATCCACCTGGGAAAAGTAGAGACTGATGATAAAATATGTAGATTTGAAAGCAAGTAGAAAGTGTGATGACAAATGAAGGTGAAACAGAAAAGAATGAACTGATAAATGCAGAACATAACTATGATACGTACATGAATAGATTTGCATCTACTTCAAGACTTCATGTAAAGTACCCTTCCAAAACCCACTCGAGCATCAATTTGAATATATAGTAGCTGAATAAGTTCATCGGTATAACATCCACAGGCTTTTGCTCAATTACTTAAGTTTAAATCAATGTCCTGATCTACTGATCATATAAACTGGGCATGAGACAAATATTTTATCACTGTCTGAGAACAAAGGAATAATATATCTCAAAATATACTATAGCAACATGGGTTCCAAATCATGCATGGGTCAAATAACCCAAATGGTCAAAACAGGAGTCTATCATACTGAAGATCACTTTGGTATTTGGCACTTGCTGTGGAAAAGAGTCGCTCCAGCTGGAGTCTCTCGGTATAACATATTGGCCGTTTAATTGCAGCTGTAAGGGTTTATGTACACACAACCAATGCAATTCAGTGCTGCACAGCTGCTGAGGTAAGAAAAAAAATAGACTGTTGGTGGAAAACAGATTAATTCACTCACAAGGAAAGGCCCATTTCAGCTAGCAACCCTTCCATGGAAGCATCTTAGACCTCCATTCAGTCACAGTGTCAAGAGAAGGCCATTTCAACCAAATAGTGCCACAATAATTAGGTATTGTGCCCTTGAGTATGGCACTTAACCCCAGGTTCTTTTAGTGTAGCTGTCCCTCTAACAGATGTCATACAAGTTGCTTTAGATAAAAAAAAAAAAAAAAAAAAAAAAAAAAAAATCTGTTAAATAACTACCTGTTCTCAATCAATTCTACATCAGCAGATCCTTCAGGATAACAGATTAGAGTCAGTGACAGAACAAACACATACATCTCTGGGTGCACTAAAAATCCAATATGAGTGTTCAAAATACTCACTTCATCAAAGATTCTTCATGCACCTCGATTTATCAGCCCTGCTATCGGTGATGTTTACTTCCATAAAATATTCGATTCTGAATGAACACAGGAGGTAAAAATCACATGGGAGGTTGCATTTCTAAAATATTGGCAATCTGTCAGGCTATACTTATGGGATACCACAGACAATATTTTATGTACGGTACATTTCTACTTGTACATTCTGTCGGTTAAAAGAATAGTTCACCCAAAAATATTTACAATAAAAAAATTACTGATTATTTATCCACAATCTGATTGGTTCACTGTGTTCCTTAAAGGATTAGTTAGTTGATAGTTCACTCACCCCTATGTCATCCAACATGTCCATGTCTTTTTTTTCTTCAGTTGAAAAGAAATTTTTTTGGAAAACATTCCAGGGCCCTCATTTATCAACAGCGCGTACACACAGATGCGTGTGTAAGAACAGTTTCATGCAAAGTGTGAAATCTACCAACTTGTACTTATATATAGTAGGGCTACACGATTAATCAAGGGGATTGTCATGCGCATTTTTTCCGTGAAGCTGGTTGTGTAATCAGTAGTAAATCTCCAGTAGCTGCTTTCAGATGGAGCAGCATTTAATAAACAGAGCCATAGTTCACTGAAAAGCTACGCTATATCATGTTCATTATGGCAGAAAATTTAATTGCGCAATTATGAAATCGATGGAAACGGTTCGCGATAATGACAGCTGTTTGCGTAGCTTCTCAGTAAACTACGGCTCTGTGTAGAAATGCTGCCACATCTGAAAGCACATGAAAATACCACATTTAATAACATGTTTTTACTCCAAACTCACTTCACAACGTCAGTCGAGTGTTTGAAATAAATCCTTCTGTGAGATGATGTGGCTTTTTTAAGGCATGCATAGTATTTATAGTATTCTAAACGGTGATAAAGGCATTACATTATTATATACTGTATTATAAGGAAAATTAGAACTCAGATAAACCAGTCATTGTCATAGTCGTGTGTTTATTAGTCACGTTGAATCATTGAAAGCAGTGAAATCTTGAGTTTATTCAGCTGCAGCGATTGTGATTTCCTGGCTGTCTTTTTCAGCGCCCTCTGGCCTTCAAATGGAGATTTTCTGCAGATCACAGAACCATGTGTCACTGAAAGAGATGCATGACAATCGCAGCTTTCGATTAATCGTGATTAAAATTTCATTTCCATTTTTATTGTGCAGCCCTAAAATATAGAAATGTGTGTGCATATAAGGACAAAATATAGAACCTTTTCTATGCACTGTTGATAAATGAGGCCCCAGTATTTTATCCATATAGTGGACTTCAGTGGTGGCCAACGGGTTGAAGGTCAAAACTGCAGTTTCAATGCAGCTTCAAAGGGCTCTACACAATCCCAGCCAAGAAATTAAGGTCTTTAGCAAAACAATTGGCAAAACAAAAGTATATATATATGAATCACTTCCCCTTATTCCTCAGCTGGAATCGTGTAGAGCCCTTTGAAGCTGCTTTGAAACTGCAAGTTGGACCTTCATCCTGCTGGGCACCATTGAAATCCACTATATGGAAAAAAAAAAAAAATCCTGAAATGTTTTCCTCAAAAACCTTAATTTCTTTTCATCTGAGGAAAGAAAGACATGAACATCTTGGATGACATGGGGGTGAGTAAATTAGCAGAATATTTTTATTCTGAAATAAACTAATCCTTTAAAATCCCTTATGATTTGGCATGTTGAAAATTGACTATGTTGAACCCCGTAAACTTGCATTAAATAGAGAAAAATCCTGGAATGTTTATAAATCCTGGAAAGTCATACATAAATAATCAGGGTAAACTATTCCTTTAAGAATTGTGGAAATGTCAGGGAAGTCAGATGAATGTTAAAAAAGCAAAAGTAATCAATGTTTGACTGAAATTACAACTGAAAACAGATTTAAGTACAGGGAAATGCAGAGTCAGGTTTTGTGGTTGCTTCCTGAGTCAAATTTAATTGCTAACAATGTATAATAAATCAATTTCATTCCCACACTTTTCCTTTATCTTTGATGCCATTTCACACGCTTGTAATTTCTACCAATGCAGTTGCTCTCTTAACCCAAAAGGCCTCATTAAAGTCTGTATTAGGTGGTGAATAAGCCCTTTACTTTACTGTCTCTATAACAGAATTTGTGACCATTTACACAGAACAGTTTCAAACACAGAGCAGTGGGATTTTTTTTTTAAAAGTTAAACTTCTTATAACTTAAGCACTGCATTTTTAGAATGGCGTGTCATATGCGAAACGACACGAGCGCAACTGTTAAATACGCCCGTCAAGAACATGTTTACAAAGAGAAACAATGAAAAAGCAGTGTAGTGAAATGCAAATCACATTTTGTGTGAACGGCTCCTTAGGCCTGTTTCACACCTAGCTCAAGCATAACTACAACCTGTTAAAATGGGCGACAACATAAACACACAGTATTTTTGGCTTTGTATGCCACGTAAAACATGCCATATCTTTGTGCTAAAGGCCAAGATTTAAGTCTATGCCTGGGCTCTAGAATATATATGCTGCTCTGTTGTGTCAGAAGCTGTCTGATCACGTCATCCTTGTTAATGGTTGTTTGTAGATTTTTGTGTGAATTGAATAATTATATCAAGAAAAGCACGCCCTGGGGTCTAGAGGGCAAGGCCAAACTTGTTCTAGCCTCTTTTTTCACATCCCTTTTCTGGCTTCAAAGAGGGACAGTCTTTTATTAAGCACTGCAAATTGACTTGGTAATTCAGTGGCGGCTCAAGAGCATCATAGAGGAATAGCAATGAGAAATAGACAGAGAACAAGTCTTTTGAGGGTGAATGTGTCTGTGTGTGTGTGTATGAGCAAAAGGAGCGAGAGAGAGAGTTGCATTAGTGCCTATGAATACCAAATGGTCAAATAAGCCTGTGGACGGAGCTGACAAAAAAACGTTTGTTGAAGCCTATGGATGGTATGACTGTGTCACTCTCTCCTTCTGTTTTGCACCTGCTCTTAATGAAACCGTCCAAAACAAAAGCAGTGTCTCAAAGTGTCTCAGAGTGTCCTGCCGTTCGGCTGCTGCTTCTTTTTTAATCTACTTCTGAAAAAGGATCAACACAGCTGAAATGACAGGAATAATAAAGAGATGCTTCCTTATTTATTTAATGTAAGAGACTTGCATTTGTGTGTTTGAGTACGTGAGAGCCACAGACAGAGAGAGAGAGCGAGAGAGAGATTGTCCAGTCAGCGCTCTCATATTGCACAGGAAGACTCTTTGGCATACTCAAAGATGTTTTAAGAGATCTCATTTAACTCCCTTTAGTGATACCCTCTTTGCTCTTAGACTCTATTACCTCTCCTCTCTACGGAACACTCTAGAACTCTATTCTGCACTAAAGGGACAAGAGCTGGCCCAGACCCAAAACATCTACTCAGCAAAGCTGCTCCAAATCCGAGCAAGATATATGAGCCATTTGCCCCGAAATTATCAGAAATAGCAAGTCAATTTTCACCTCGTCGCACCAACTACAGCAGGCGCTTTAGTTGTTTTGGAAAACCTCCTAAAAAAACTAATATATTGGCACGGTGTGTCTCGCAGACAGAGAGGGGGAGAAAATTCAATTTTATCTACTATGTAGAATGATTTGGTGACATTCTTATTAGGATGTGAGTGTGTGTGTGTGTGTGTTTGTGTTGAAAGCCGGTGGTGCTACACTGTAAACGTTGTACAAATAACGATTTCAAACCATAGTAGATTAATTATTATCTAATATTTTTAATATTAGTATTTATCTAATATTTTTCATTTCATACCTTTCCATTTCTGCATATACACAAATCTCCAGAAATGTCTAAAAATATCTCATTATTTGTTGTTTGAAATGTTGTCAAAGCCTAATTCATGTGAACTGATTTCTAAATGCAGCTCTTATAGTTCAACCAACAATGAAATCTGTCATTATTTACTTACCTCCATGTTGTTCATGCTTTATCTCCTGATTTTCTATAAATAGAAAGTGGATGGTTAAAAACCCAGGCTCCTAAAGTAATACAGTCGGTTTGTGTGAGGAACATAAGTGTTATAAATAAAAATGACTGAGCACAAAAAGCCATGGTTTACTTACTATTTCTCTCTGCCTGGTCAATAAATTAGAGAAGATAGACTAACGCCTACCGCGCTATCTTTTGGACTGCCGATTTTGCAAAACAAGCAAGTTAGTACACATATGTGTCAAACAACCACAAACCTGAGTAAAAGGTGCAGCTAAATTACTTTTTGACTAAGGCAATTCATACGCTGCCCTAAGAAACATGCTCTGACACTATTTCAGCATTAAAGTCGTATTTTCTGTTGAATGTTTAGCCTAAGAATGAGTGAATGAATCACTCTTTGAATCAGATCTTTTTCAAAGAATCTGAAGTTGGTACGGAAAGCTCATTCACACGCTAAATTGTTTCAAGCGGGATCTCGTTTGTAAAATATTAACCGTAAACAGCACATTTACAACACAGAAGACAAGTAGAACCATGGATTAACTGGATTAAAGTTCCAAGTCAACTGAAATCTCCAAATGGGTTATTTGTCCGCTCTGAAGAGGATCTTTACAACGTTGGACGGCGCACCTACGTAAGAAGTTTGTGAACGACTCTGTACCGCAGGTAAATTTAAAGTATCAAAACATTAAAGACGAAAGTAAGTTACCATATTTTACCTTGGAGTACCGTGTAAATACCACGGAACACGAATATTATACACAGTAACTGCTATGCTGATACTTTCACTGTCTACTTGGCTACATTTTGAAAGCTATTTTTCGATAAGTTTCAGTTGGTGATTTGTCATGTGACTGTCTTTTCAGAGATGTTTTGCTGCCCATAACTGCTTTAATGCTGATAGCAAATATCTAAGAAAAATAGAAATGTTGTTCCCAAAGTCATATTGGAGTGCTTTGGTACTGTTTTGTCCAAAAAATCTCCAGAAGTAGATGGGTGCACTTTTTTTTTTCTCTCACTATTTACACTCTTGTGCTTTGTTGCAACTTTGTTTGTTGTTGTTCATGGTTATACCTGTTTATGAATTCATAGCACTTAACAATTTTAAATAAGATTCGAGAGCTATCATGGATGGGAAGAGCTTATGAAAATGATTACATTACATTTTAGCCTGTATCATATGGTCTCAGATGACTTTGATATAGCATGAAGTATGTATGGGCTAATTTTATGATGAATTTATTGTGCTTAGATGCAGTAGAACTAATGCCTATGGGAAAGAGAATTTCCAATTTCTCTTCCTTTACCTTTTACAGATCTTTATGATCAGTGATGACACAAATGTAGATGAATGAGCTCCAGAGGTCCCCAGTGGCACTATAGTTGGGTTTTGAAAATATAAATATAATATGTTTTCAGTCTTGTTGCCTTGACCACAGTCTTCAAACAAACTATTCTTTTTATCATAATGGCAGTCTGAGTTTTCATATATTTTGTTCACTTTTGCATTTAAATGTTATTTATAGCTCCATCATTTTTCACGCAGAACCCATACATAGCACATGAGAGAGAACAGAATGTGGACAGGACTGGCCAACCCTTGTTGTTTGCTGAAATGTCTGTTTTAAGTTAATGTAATTTCCCCTATTTTTTTTTTAGATAATAGAAAAATGACAGGTGCAAGCAATATGAGAAACTTATTTTTCTTTCACAAGTATTTTGGGATGAAAACCTGGTAAAAAGCTATTACTTTACCAGCCTATTTAGACAGATTATTTAAATCTATCTACACAGAATTTAGGAGTTTGGCGTAAACGGATGACTCTGCCTATTAATGTGTACCGATGTGCCTAACTGTTTATGATAAAGCATCATGATTAAAAAAAAAACAAAGAAACTGGTATAAGAAGCAATAGAAAGAATAGAGGAATAATATGCAAAGGGAAATATTTTAACGAAAATAAAAATCACCTTGAATTGAAAATAAAAAGGCTTATTGAGTAAAAAACTTGAGTAATGAACGAATCGTGCTGCTGATGTTGTTTATTTTCATAATAAATTGTGAAATCTAGATCAGAGAAAACAATCAACCATCAATAAGCTGTAAAACTGCTTCCGCAGCTAAAACTGTTGATAACCGAAATGGCTGACATGAGCTGATTAGCATATGTATTGCTACAGAGCAAATTTGTATTATTCTACGTAATGAAACATAGAATGCAAATCATTTCGATATTACCGTTTCAAAGTTGTTTGAAATTGCTTGGAAAAAATAAGATTGTTCAAAAATGAATTGACTCCAAGTAAAACATCTTGATCTTATTACATTTGTACTATAGGTGTTTGAAGCCTACATAATATGCATATATTACAAAGAAGTCATCTAAAATGTAAGCCCTCATGAATAACATTAGACATTGTTCACAAATCTTTTGAAGTTCGTAGAAAATAACTAATCTTTATAGAAAATAAACTGTATGTTCTGTTTTGTTCTTTTTCCGTTGTGTGTGTAATATGACCTTGACCTGTTCTTGACAGGTTCAAAGTTTAATTTATTTATTTTTTATAAACTCACAGAATGAGATCTTACAGTACAACAGAGGCTGATCACGCATCTACTTATTCATGCATCTTCAGTCGCAACAGATCTTTTTGTAAGTGTAAGCAAATATAAGCTTTAAAGGTTTTAACATAGATAAACTCTTTCAAGCTTCCAGTCTGTCTTTGCTTTGACAGTGTCTCTCTTTAATGAACACTGTTTCTGCTCAACCACTTGACATTCAGTGCACTGACAGAGTAAGAGAGAGCACACAAGCTAATCAGCCCGCAGGTCCGTTTACTCTTCAGTTTCTGTTTACTTGTCTTGTCATGCCCTCAGTTTCTGCAACCATGACCACTTCTTTATAGTCAAAAGAATTTTCTAAGCTCTTAAAGGGGTCATCGGATGCCCATTTTCCACGTTGATTTTCCAAGTTGATATGATTCTTTAGGGTCTTAATGAAAAGTCTATAATATACTTTGGTTAAAAATTCTCAATGGTTGTGTAAAACATCCTTTTTATCTTGCCAAAATCAGCTCTGCAAAAATCATCTCATTCTGGTAGAGGCTGCTTTAAATGCAAATGACCTCTGCTCGCCCCGCCCCTCTCTTCTCTCTGTGGAGAGACGAGCCTGTTTACTCTAGCCGCATTTAGCCACATTTAGCCGCTAAACTTGCTAACTAGCACATTATTAGGAAAGGTGATCGCAAAGATTTATAAAAAAAGCCCTTATACTCACTTCTGCTGTAAGTGAAGCTGGATCACGAATGATTAGTGGGAACATAGACGGATATATGTCGATTGGGAGGCGCATTCCCTTCACAAACAAACGCAATCTACTGCATCATGCTCCGACAATGAAACAAAGAGGGTGGACTGTTACATTTGATCTGAGGTAAAGCGCTCATGTCAATCAACTATTGTGGGAGCGGCCTCTGTGGGTGTGACGCCACAACGACAGGCATCTGAAAATGGCTCGATTTGAAAAAGGGAATATTATTTTTACAGATTAATTAAAAACTACTGCATGGATTTTGATCATTATAGGGTAGATTTGTACATACACTGCCAACACACATTAATGTTCAAACAACATGTAAAAGTGAACTTAGCATCCGATGACCCCTTTAAAAAACACAAACACATTATTATTAATTAGTCGTTTTTACATTTAATAAATAGTTTAAAAATATATATATATATTTTAATGAGGTTATGAAAAATCAACTGCCATATGAAGACACTAGTAAGGCTAAAGTAATTTAATATGTGAAAGAATAAAATTGTTTTAAATGTGTAAGGGAAACAGGTAAATTTAGCTCAGAGGAAAGTAATTATGATATTTATATGGAATTTTGATCTAATGAGCCAGCAATTAATTGAACGGCCACAACTCTCAGTTCTGCAATTAATATTAATATCAAAAGTATTAATTATTAGCATGGTAACAAGATCGGCAGTTGAAAACAGCAACTTGTAAGCAGAAAACACAAGATACTTTTCTTTTCAATGTGAACAAGAAGACTTTAAGTCTAAGACATATAAACTATAAACTAAGCTAATACATAAACACATGCACTCACACATTTAGACAAGTTGTTGCAAGAAAGAAAGTTAGAAAATAAAGGATTTAAGAGTGTGAGAATATATCGAATCACAAGTTTCCAGCAATATATGCAATTGTTTAGACCTGAACAACCATCAATCATTTAATTTAACCCTCGCATTGAGTTTTCAATAAGGTTAAAGGGGAAAGGAAGGGGAAATGTGTGGTCAAGTGTGGTGACCCATACTTGTGCTCAGCATTTAACCCATTCAAGTGAACACACACACACACACCATGAACACATACCCAGAGCAGTGGGCAGCCATATTGCTATTGGGGGGTTCGGTGTCTTGCTTAAGGGTCTCACCTCAGTCGTGGTATTGAAGGTGGGATAGAGCACTGGTTATTCACTCCCCTCACCAATGATCCCTGCCAGACATGAGACTCAAACCCGCAACCTTCGGGTTACAAGACTGATTCTCTAACCATTTGATGGTTTCGATCCATCAACCTCTGGGTTATGGGCCCAGCATGCTTCCGCTGCACCACTCTGCTTTCCTTATTAAACTTTATATTAAATACACTAGTTCAGCTAATCTGGAGGTATTAACCTTGCGCTCCTCTGTGTAAGGGATTCCCTTTTGTGGTGTAATTGTGGAAAAAGGGGGTTTCCCAGGTTGTTGATTTGCTGGAGGTCTAGCGGGTTGAAGTTTTGAGGCGGGCACAGACAACGTCTGTGACATGGCTTTGCGGCAAAACTTAACTTAAAACATTAAACTCTTAACGGAAAAGTAAAGAACCTAAATTAAAAGAAAGAAAAGTAAAGAGTGTGACAAGACTAGATGGCTTATCTCATCATGATGGTAGAGAAGCAGCTGGCATGCAAGCCAAAAAGCCCCAAAAGGTGACAAAGGCACGCTTAAATTAAAAAAGGAAAAAAAAAAGAAGAAAGAAATAAAAAGTTTTTGTTTGACACAAATTGTTTGTGTCTTAGGGTTTTAAACACGGCTGTTAGTCACATCGTTAATGGTGTTTTGACCAATTAGATGTTGTCTTAGCTCGGGGTGTGACTGTGTTTTTCCTCCTTATACATAAATCCTCCTTATACAACAATAAATGTTATCTTGTTAGTCAAATGGTCAGAGTTTTACCATTCTTGCACAGTATAATTTTGATTTGATTTCTATAACAATAATATATACAATTTTATCATTAACTGTTTGCTATCAACCTTGAAGTCAAAAAATGATCATTCACGCATACTAATCACACCTATAAACCTGTAAACTATTCAATAGTTATTTAAAAGGCCATAAACAATGAGTGATCAAAACATGACAGTCAATTGTGTGGATTACAGACATGATACAGAGTTTGAATGATATGCAATTGAATGATAGCCATAATTTGGGATGATCTTATGCATTTTATATATGTAAAAGACAGACCTTGTGGTGTTCTGTGAATGCTGAGGTATTCAGTTTTGTGCGGAAGAGGTCAAAAAGATCTTAGGAGTCTGAGCCTGGTCTCTATCCTGGGTGAAGGAAACCAATCCAGGGAAGTCTTAACTCATGATTTTCCTCATGGTTTTCCCCATTATAGTCATTATATGTTGTCTCTTTGACCATTAATGGGTTACCTGTCTTCTTCCTTAGGATTTTTTGTTTAAGATACTAAGGGTTAGTTGGTTAGGATACTCCAGACTTGTTGGCACTAGTATCTTTGACATATTTATGGTCCTCCTGTGGAATTTTACTCTTGATCAGTTTCGGCACAGTTTGGATCACATAATCATTGTCTGATTCATGCTGATATCCTACAATGGGATGTGGTCTGTTTTTGGAAGTGAAATTACGTTAGATGATAAATGCATTGTAATTTACTCTGCAATATGTAATTTCTTTTTAAAATGTATTATTTAACTTTGGAGAGTGCCCTTTTTGTTGCATTAATAAGATCTAAACTAAAATCTAAAATGAACTCATTGTGTCATTTGCAGAATGGTAAAAAAATAAAGAATTTAGGAGCATAGTCAAAATTTCAGGAGCACCTTCTAATTAATAATCAAAAAATCTGATCAAAAAATTAGCTTTCCCATTATGAGGTAATATTTGACTCTTAAAAGTAATTTACATGGGGAATTTTGGTTTTACCTTTGTAGTGGAATTTTTCTAACTTTATTAAAAGTATGTCATCTTTTATGTCATTTTTTTTAAAGATATGTATTTTTTTTATCTCTTTAAAATTTCTAATTAAAACAACATAATAAGAACAAGTAGAATACAAATGTTACCAATCAAATGAAATCAGTATTAACAAAATTAATTTGTACTACAGAGGTGGCACAGAAGAACACAAAAGTGGCTTGTAGGTGTATTTTCATGTTTAATGAGGCTCAGAGTTGGCCTAAATGCAATCAAATTCATAAACTCATGTTGAGATTAATTTTTAAATATGAAATTTTGAATACAGAAATATTAAATAATCTAAATAACTGGAAAGATACTTTAAAAATTAAACTAAAACTGCCAGTAGGTTGCAGCAAGTCACTGATTTAATTACTAAATCATTCATTTGATTCGTTCGAACGGCTGATTCATTCAGGAATAAAGCAAGTGACTGTCTTTATGAATGGGAAATTGAATCATTGACTCACTAGATTCATTTAAAAATGCACGTTCATTCATAAAACAAGGCTGTGTTTGAATGGAGATACACAGCGGCTCAATTGTGACTTGCTTCAGACTGTTTTTGATGACAAAATAGAGCAAAATCAGGCAATAATGATGTAGTCAGACAATGTCACTTAACTTCTTATTTAACTGTTGTATTAAATCAATATCTCATTTACAAACTCCCTTAAAAATCATTAAAAGCTGCCACTCATCTAAGTTAATCGCAATCTCACAAACTTCCATTACAATCAACAAAGCTCTCTACACTACACAATGAATCTCTTATTTACACTCTCTCTTCACTTTGTTTATGGAAGGATTGGTGAGATATGTCTGTTCAACGTTGCAAAACACGTAGAAACCTTTGAAGCTCCCCTCAGCGCAAACACAAATATTCTGTTCAGGTCACTCACACATGGTGCTCTTAAATATTTTTTTATAGTTGCCCACAATAGGTTATGCTGTAGATCCCTGCATCAGATATTACGATCCAGTTACTTGGTGGGCACAGTGGCAGAAAACGACTTGGGTTTTCTATCGGCACTCTGAGTCACTTGGAGTAAGTGTCTTATGAAAATGACAAAAAGCTTCTGTTCAATAAGGAATGCAGTGTTATTTCCTCTAACCATGTGAAAGGCAGAGTGGCAGCACACTGCCTCACTATGATAGTGAAGTGAAAGTGGTAAGCACTATAGATTTAAGCCAGTGGTGCGTGTGCGTTCTTGTGTGTGTTTGTGAGCAGGGTTGTGAAGAGGCAGAAGTTAAATTTGTTTTAAGACACTCTCTCCCTTACACACACAATAAATGTTGTTGTCCTCTTCACACCAGCTCAAACACAATTGTGAGTGAAGATACTAATCTCCACAGCCAGTATACCACAAATAGGATCAGGGAAGCATGAAATCCATACCTTGTAAAGACATACACCTTCAGACAAAGACAGACAGAGAGTGACAGAGTAGAAGTGTCATGCCCATACAAATGTGCTTCCTCACAAGAGGATTTAAAATGCAGCTTCCAAAACAATTTGCCTTTGTTAATCAGCAACACAATTATTGTAAGTAGCACTGTGGCAGAAATCACCGATTCACATTTTAGAATTGGGTCATCTTTTGTTGATCACTTGCTTACAGTTAAAAAAGCTTTTACTGAATCTTATGTTAGTCAACTCAAATATGTTTTTTGCATACTAAATGCTAACTTAAGAAGACCACTTTCAAAACAAAGATTCACATATAATGTACTCACCCCTTTGTCCCCCTTGTCACAAGATGTTCATGTCTTTCTTTCTTCAGTCGTAAAGAAATTATGTTTTTTTGAGAAAAACATTTTTCTCCATATAATGGACTAATATGGTGCCCTGATTTTGAACTTCCAAAATGCAGTTTAAATGTGGCTTCAAACGATCTCAGATGCGGTTGTAAAAGATCCCAGCCGAGGAAGAAGGGTCTTATCTAGCTCAACAATCGGATCGGTTAGTTTCATAAAAATAATACAATTTATATACTTTTTCATGTCAAACGCTCATCTTGTCTTACTTTGCCTGGACTGTTTTTTCGGTTTATGACAGTTAGGGTATGTAACCGATCGTTACGCTATAAGACCCTTCCTTCTCCGGTGGGATCGTTTACAACCGTTTGAAGCCACATTTAAACTACATTTTGGAAGTTCAAAATTGGGGCACCATATCAGTCCATTATATAGAGAAAATTGCTGAAATGTTTTCCTCAAAAAACATAATTTCTTTACGACTGAAGAAAGAAAGACATGAACATCGGTTGACCCTATGAAATGTTTTATTGACTGGATTCCCTGATTTAGTTCGCTTGGCTTCCGACTGCATATTTCACTGGATATTTGCATAAAGTCAAGGATTTCACAACATTTTTGATGCTCTTGACCACTCAGTGCTTTCTCCGGTCTGCTATCAATCCCGCAAGTCACAGCACAAAGTGCAGCTTCCATTGAAATTAACTGAAAACATGTATTTGGAATTTTGCGTAATTGTGGAATTGTGTTGGTCACGCAAATTTACCAAGTTGACCAACAGAAAGCTTTTTGGTTGAAACTGTGACTTAATTGTGAGGTGTGCTTTATACAGTATATTGCTGCACTGTTCACAATAGACCGAGGACCATTTCGCCCATGATATATTGATAATATTTTGTAAATGTTACCTCAAATTTATGTAAAGAACAATTTTTTTCCCTTTGTTTATAGGTGTGGTTGACTTGAAGCGGTGCTGTACAGACCGATCAGTACAGAGCCGTCTACTCTCTAATCACTCGTGTGGCACTTTTATGTCATACAGTCGGTCTGTGCAGAGCTGCTTCAAGTCAAACACACCTCATGTCTTATCCTGGCTAGTGAGCCAAGACCGCCACAGGTGCCATGAAATAGGTGCATGATTCCTCTGACAGAGACAGAAACATACAGTACATGAGAATAGCAGCTTTCCCGTTGTCTGCTTTTTTTCCCGTCCATCACTTCTCCTTTTATCAGACAGCCACAAATTATGCAAAATTCCATAAATCAAAGTGCATAATCCTCCGACCAGAACATTATAGAAACCTTGCTGTTTCACAACAAATCCTGTAATATAATCAGCTGTAATGACGGAAAGAGATTCAGCTGCTGTACGTTGCTTTATTTTGTTGGTGCTTTATGCCCAGGTCATGTCTCACAGCAAAGGCACGTTGAAATAATAAGATGCCTGAACGATGAGGCGGTCACAGAAATGCCACGTTTAATCTGTAAAATCAGCCTGATGGTGGAAAATAGTTCATTGTTGATTCTGCTCATTATTTTTAAGGATTATGCCACGTTTCCCCGTGTGGTCGCATTTTCCACAGTCACTGATGGCTACGTTGGCAGTCTGAGCACATGGAAAGTTATGTGAATGTAAATGAGTAAAATGATCAGCATATATTCCCTCACAGTTGACACTAGTTATAAAGCACCATGTAAGCACACTTGTAATGTGTGTACTGTATGTGTTAGATGTGAGCGACTTCCATGCATCTCGCTGCCAGAACATTATCATGCAGTCTGCATGTGATCTGTCTCTGGTAATGCATACAGTCTTGTAATGTATTCTTGTGTTGTCAATCAATATATAAAATGCCGCTTCTGTAGCATTACTAAACTGTGTGTGAATGTGTCGGGGCCGATGCTTTAAAGAGAATCCTACATGCTTGACTGAGCTGCCTGTGCATGAGCAGTATGAATGATCTGACACTCACTAAAATGTTGGCATGACCGTTTCTCAAAGAGTGAGCTCAAAATGAGGCTGCTTCATTCTGACGTGAGCTTGTACAACACTTCAGGTTTGATGACATCATGTGTGATGACTGCTGAAAGCTCTTCAGTGGTACTGTTGAGTAATTATGTTGGCGTATTTTGTTGTACTTGCAAAATGCTGAAAGCACTCGAGAGAGTAATTATTTTATATACCTTAGCGAACAGTGTTGCATATATCATATTCATAAGCATTAATTTAGCGTTGCTGTGTAGACTTTGATAAATGGTAGACTTTAATATATGAAAAAAATAGCAGAAAATCCTGTTAATATATTGATATCAAGAATTTCTTGGAAATGTAAGTCCTTGGAAAAGAAGCTAAAAACCTTCCAGGTGGTGTAAGTAAAACCTGTCCTAAGTGGTGATGTAAAAATAGTAAAAAATAATTGAGGTGATTTTTATTAAGACTACATAGAGCAACTGCAAGCGTCTGTAACTGTCATGGCAACCAGATACATTGCATGTAGATTACTTGTAAAGGATGTTTATTTTTAACAATATTTCCAATAATTTAACAATAAACTTGTTTGTCAACACAGTCTGAAAGTTTTTATTAAGCCAAAGGAGTGAATTACACACCCACTGCTTTTTTTCTTTCTTTTCTAAAAGGATTTGTGCACTCCAGAATTAAAATTTCCTTATAATTTGTTCACCCCCCCGTCATCCAAGATGTTCATGTCTTTCTTTCTTCAGTCGAAAGAAAATGACGATTTTTGACAAAAACATTCTAGGACTTCAATTGAGATCAGGGGGTTGAAGGTCCAAATTGCAGTTTCAATGCAGCTTCGAAGGCTCTAAATGATCCCAGCCGGGTAGCGAAACGTTCAGTCATTTTCTAAAAAAAAAAAAAACCAATATATTTTCTTTTGATGGAAACAACACCAAGTTTCTCCTGTGTGGAAATTATAAGCATTTTTTTTTTTTTTTTAGAATTGTGGTTAGTTTTTTAACCAGAACTTATTTGTTAGAATTAAATAAACAAAATGAAGTTCTTTTATAATGACAGTACACTGAAGCTTTGAAAATATCTATAAATAAACTGCACATCAATCGCTGCATTTTTCCCCCCCATAAAAATGCAGTGGTAACATTTTATGTAAAAATGTCATTTGTAAAAATTATATTAGTAAAAATTCTAAAAATCATTAAGAGCTCATAATTTGTTAATGTAACATATTACACATTCATGAATAAATCAGTATATATAAAATTATTTAATTTGCAAGAGTCATGTTTTTTTTTTTAATTTATGTAACCTATAGCTTAATGCAACAATCCAAAACAGTGAATCTAATCATCATTCAGGCGAAACTTTGCTTCAAGAATGAGCCGTGATTTTAATCCCTAGCACAGCCTGAGCACAAGTGAGTTATTCCTCTGATCAGCAAGACATATCAGCATAATTTTCTTCATCGGGCCGATGCCGATATTTGCATTTAAAGCCATTATCCGATTCCGATATTGGTCCAATGATATCGTGCATCGATAATTTTGCTAGATAAGACCCTAATTCTTTGGCTGAGGTCGTGTAGCTCTCTTTGAAGCTGCATTGGAACTGCGATTTAGACCTTCAACCTGCTGATTCTCATTAAAGTCCACAATATGGAGAAAAATCCTGGAATGTTTTCTAAAAACCTGAATTTCTTAGAGGTGCAATAGGAGATCTTGAAAATGATAACTTTAACCTGACAGCACTAAAAGCAAACGTCCCATGCCCAAAGCCACACCCCCTAAACGCATGAACGCACACAGACCAGTTGACCAGAGACAACATTACTACAATACATTGTAAACTGAGTTGAAATGTTCAACAGCCCAGATAGGAAAACTGTGGTGCTAATAATGCATAGGAGATGAGAAGATGGCGTGTTTTCCCAGTTTAATAAAATGCCTCACACATCATCATACTAATCCACATACATGGGGATCAAGTGAGGAAAAATCTACATCCAACTCAGGTCACAAACAGAAACAAAGGAAATAACATAAAGAGAGCCAGATGTCGAGAGAGAGCGAGTCATCTCTTCGCCTTTCCAGAACATACAGACACATGTTATGCACATGTTATGTGTGTTATACACAACTACTGTTACAACATAATATGCCAATAACCGTGAGAACACTTTGTAGTACAGTTAGTAAAGTATTACAAGATCAGGAGGAAAGATCAGGTTGTTGATGTTTGGCTGCCATTTGCGCTCTGTCATTCACACTCGAACCGAGTGTTTTGATTGGATGAACATTTCTTGGTCCTACGCCTTCCACAGAAAATATAAACACATAGAAATACATTTAAACCACTTATCTTAATAATTGCTATCGGGATGTGAAGAGACTTTCAACCAGCATAAAAAAAAATGTTTCTAAAGACAATCACCTATTGCACCTTTAATTTCTATTCACCTGAAGCAAGACATACATGAACAGTCTGAACAAATTAAAAGTCTCTTAATTTCCGATATGTTTCCCTATAGACACATTTTAATATTACACTGTAACTGATAAACCTGAAATTTGAGCACCTGTTATACGGTTCCTGGAACTCTAAGTTGGTTCATGCGGCTTGGAAAAGCAAAATGATTTGGGTAACAAAGGGATAATTGTCAGACCTTAATCATAGCTGGCACATTTTTTCGAATGGGTCATTCAACCTAATGTGACAAAGATTCCCTGCATGAGGATCATAGATAACCGGCTTTACACTGTGCAGTTCTGCTTTGGATGTAATATTGGTAGCAGTAGTAGTTGTAAGTTTTAATCTGTTATAATCTAATGAATTGTTGATAATGGATTGACTTGATATGCAATCAAAGGCACATAATATAAGAAACTGGAGTGGACAGCACTGTGAATGCTAATGTTTATGGCTCCTGACTTTAAATAAACAATGTGGTTTTCTCAGCCATCGGGACTTATTGAGCTCTTGATTTAACAACAGGGGGTAACATCTTCAACTCAGTCTTGTTTTTCACACTCAGATACATACACACTCACGCACATATATTGTCAGCTATTGAGCACCTGCTCAGAATACAAACACTCCAGGAGCTCACGTATCCTGGCAACAAACTGCACAATTTCAGAAAGTTCTGGAGGCTGAGTATCCATGCCGAAATCCATCAGGAATATAGTGTGTGTGATGACTTATCAATCAACAGCCTTCCTGCCCCATTTTTGCTCTGACATGGAACACAATGAGTGGAAGAAATATGAAAGGTAAATTAAAATTTTTTTTTTTTTTTCTTTCTCTCCATATGGAGCAGCCAGGTGAATTAAAATTGTAAAAATCGATGAGATATGAAAAGCACATTAAACTATAAATTAAAATGAGGATGTTATTTTAACTCAAACCGGTGAGTCATATTACAGATTCTGCCTGGATGAATAACATTATTCAGAGAGGTCAAACATTTAATTCAGAATCCTCTAGGTTTTTAAAGTGGACTTTCACCAAGATTGGCACACTATTTATAAAAAGCTTTGTATGAATTGTATTACTTTATTATATACTGAATATATTAATATTGTATGTGCCATTAGCAGCATGTTGAATGAAAAGGATTCCTTCTACAAGCCGGATGTTGTAACTATGGAAAGAGTATAATTCTCCCTGCCATTGTCTGGAAGAATATTCATCATTGGTCATATATTATATAGATGATAAACAGCACATCATGGTAGTCCTTGTCCTGATTACTGGTGTTTGCTTAGGCATAGAAAAGAAGTGCTTCTTTGCACCATTTACCTCCAAATAGTATATATTAGTACCTTAAAGTATTACCGCCTCTCTCTCTTTCTCTCACTTCCACTTCCTGAACAAAGGCTTAGAGATAATGTACTCACCCCCTTGTCATCCAAGATGTTCATATCTTTCTTTCTTCGGTTGTAAAGAAATTATGTTTTTTGAGGAAAAGAATTTAGGATTTTTCTCCATATAATGGACTGATATGGTGCCTAGAGTTTGAACTTCCAAAATGCAGTTTAAATGCGTTTGTAAACAATCCCAGCCAAGGAAGAAGGGTCTTATCTAGCGAAACGGTCGGTTATTTTCATTAAAAAATACAGTTTAAGTACTTTTTGATCTCAAATGCTTGTCTTGTCTTGCTCTGCCTGAGCTCTGTTTATTCTGGCTCAAGACAGGGTATTTGCAATGCATATTACTAATCAAAAAATAGTTTTGATATACTTGATACATGGTATGTTTTGATATAGTTTTGATTATAGATATTTACTGAAATATCTTCATGGAACATGATCTTTACTTAATATACTAATGATTTTTGGCATTAAAAAAAAAATAAAAATTTTGACCCATACGATGTATTGTTGGCTATTGCTACAAATATACTCGTGCTACTTATGACTGGTTTTGTGGTCCAGGGTCACATATTTATTTTTTGTAAGAGCGGAAAAATCCAGCCATCATGTCATGCTGTCCTTTCTAAAGTGACTCTATGATTGGCCATGGCCCTAATGAGCTGAGAAACCCATTTGGCTGGTCCACTGGAGGTCTTTCTGGGAATAACTCTAATGAGGGGAGACCCTTCGAAATGGGACACCAACCAAAACCATTCAATGGACGGAGATCTAATAACAGGGTCGGTTAATGTATACCCAGGCGAGTCCATCCATTCTCTCGCAGAGTGCAGTAGGCCTTGGCTGCTTAACTACATGTCCAGAGAATGGATTGATGGAGGGAGAGACAGAGGGAGAAGCAGAGGGAAAAGAATGGATGGAGACAGACCAATGGAGGGAATGAATGAGTGAGGGGGACCCAGAGGTGGAGGCAGAGAAAGAGGAGAGAGAGAAAGTAATAGAGTGTATATGAAGATGGAGAGAGGTGAACGGCTAAAGAGGGAGAGGTGAATGAAGGGAAATTGAAGAGGAGAGATTGGAATGGATGAGATAGAAAAGTAGGGAAGTGGATAATTATAATTCTTCTGAAATCATTGCAACAAGAGTCTCAGATTATCACAAATGTTTAAGAATGATCTTTCTAGTATTAATAATGAAGAGACGTGAATTATGAAACACATCCAGTATGATTAATTGGAATTTTATGGTAGACTTTTTTTTTTAACCATTTAAAGCATAAACAGAAATGTATAATGAGATTTTTACATGTACATTTTTGTATGATGAGCTATATTGTGGCTGTAAATACTTGTACGTGCTGTCAATAGATGTGAACAGCTTTAGAAGTCATTTCAAGATATTTGTAAAATATTTTTTGTTTAAAATATATATTTGTTACGCTGTATTTTGCAGATAATGCTTTTAGATAATGAGAGAATTCATACAAAATCAAATAAAGATTTACATTTAAAAATATATATTATTTCACAGTTGCAACTAACTGCTTGAGTGTTAATAACCAATTTTTACTTATTAAAATACAAGGACAAACACTTATGAGTAATTATTTCCTAATCTTGTAATTAATCCCTGAAAAGGAAATTTGTTGATACAAATTATATACAGAATACAGACTTTGTGAGAATTTACTCACCCCCATGTTGTCTGTTCACATCTTTCTTTCTTCAGTCGAAAAGAAATAAAGGTTTTTGAGGAAAACATTCCAGGATTTTTCTCCATATAGTGGATTTGAAGGTTGAAGATCCGAATTGCAGTTTCATTGCAGCTTCAAAGGGGTCTGCACAATCCCAGCCGAGGAATAAGGGTCCTATCTAGTGAAACCCTTGATATTAACCATAAATGTTTGTCTTGCACTAGCTCTACTTCACACATCACGTTAGAAAGGTCACGCATGATATAGGCGAAAGTACCGACCTAGTGTTTACAAAGCGAACGTGCAATGACAGTCAAACAGCCTTTACAAAAACAGGTAAAGCAACGATGTTGGATGATTTTGAAGTTGGATGAGAAAATGAAATGTTATTTGCCCTACGTTACCTTTTCGAACCAGAGTACACGGATGAAGAACTAACCATGCATGACCTTCCAATGTGACTGCATAATATGTCATAGACATGCATTGCAGAGCTAGTGCAAGACAAGCATTTGTGGTTAAAAAGTATAACGTTTTATTTATTTATTTTTACAAAATGACCAATCGTTTGGCTAGATAAGACCCTTATTCCTCAGGTGGGATTGTGAAGAGCCCTTTAAAGCTACATTAAAACTGCAATTTGAACCTTCAACCTTGGCTCCCATTGAAGTCTACTATATGGAGAAAAATCCTGGAATGTTTTCCTCAAAAAACCTTAACTAATCCTTTAATGATTGTGTCTGTGTTTACACAAAAACGTAAACATACAATATGTGCACTAGAAGCGCACATTACATACAAATACTTAGTAAATGACTATAATTACTGATGAGATCACTTTGCATAATCAGAAATGTAAGTTATTTTAGATGAAAGGCCCTTGCTAAATACTTAGTAATTATGAATAACAGCTCAAATGTCAAACTATCCATTACACTCAGAAGAGCTGTGATAAGAATGGAAAAGAGAGGGATGAGAATGAGTGGGAGGCTGAAAAGACTGAGATGGAGGAGAGAAAGAAGATGGAGGTGAAGATAAATAGCTGTTTTCTCGAGAGCATCTGCTCTTACAGTCTCATCTGCTGACATCTGTCCTCAACAGCTATCAGCCAGCTGCTCGTGTTCTCCAACCACCCCATGCCCCTTTCTTTTCCACTCACTTGCTGTCTTTAACGTTGCCTCTAACTATATTGCCAGTTTCACTGCTTCCATCCAGGCCTTTCTCCTTCTGTCCTCTATTCCAAATCAATTTACATACTGTTCCAAAGCAGCTTTACAGAGAATAGTGCCTTACAAACTCCCCAGTGAGCAAGCCAAATGTCGGAGTAGCAAGGACAAACTCCATAAGATGTTTAAGAAGATGAGAAAGAAAGTGAGGAGAAGCCAAGATTTAACTGAGGAAGCCCATTTGTTCATTTGAACAGATGTAATCCAGCCACATTCTAGTAATGATTATTGGTTAATTTGTTGTTCAGTTAAATGTAATGATTGTAATTACTATAACAAACATTATGCAGTTTGTAGACAGTAGTGTTGAAATTGTTGTTGACAGACTCTGGTTATGTTTGGTGTTATGATGCTGTAGTTTATTGTGGCAATGATGTCTGTCAATGAAGATTTTGCTATATAGTTTATTTTGCGGTAAATATATTCACACTGTGCAAGCAGCTACTACTTTAAAATACTTCATCCTTAGTCTTACTCACCCGCATGTAATCCAAGATGTTCATGTCTTTCTTTCTTCAGTCAAAAAGAAATTAAGGAAAACAGTCCAGGATTTTTCTCCATATACACTGTAAAAAAATAAAAAACACAATTTGTTGAGTCAGCTTAAAATAATTTGTTACCCTGCTGCCTTAAAATTTTAAGTTCAGTCAACTACAATAAGTTTAGTCAACTTGAAATGTTAAGTTGTACTAAGTAACAACTTAGAGATTTGTGTTTGCTAAACTTAACAGATGGGTAAGTAACCCAGCTGCCTTAAAATTTTAAGTTCATTCAAATCAAATATCTAAGTTGTCACTTAGTATAATTTAACATTTCAAGTTGAATAAACTTTTTTTTGAGTTGACTGAACTTAAAATTTTAAGGCAGCCAGGTTACAAATTATTTTAAGTTGACTCAACAAATTGTTTTTTACAGTGTAAAAAAGTGTTTGAAGTGTTTGCAGCTTCAAAGAGCTCTACATGATCCCAGCCGAGGAATAAGGATCTTACCTAACAAAACAATTGGTAATTTTCTAAAAAAAGAAAAAAAAAAAAGTATACCTTTTAACCTCAAATGCTTGTCTTGCACTAGCTCTGCGATGTGTGCAAAAAAATACATCTCATTTTTTTCATCCAACTTCAAAATCGCCTGACATCGTTTTACCTTTTTTTTGTAAAGGGTGTTTGACGTTCTTTGCACATTCGCTTTGTGAATGCTGGGTTGATACTTTCACCTATGTCACGCTTGACGTTTTTAACATGATTACATAATGTGTGAAGTCAAGCTTCACACATTCTTTTTTTTTTCTCCACAGAATTGTTTTTTGGTTTTTGTTTTTTTTTTACAAAATGATTGATTGTTTCACTAGATAAGACCCTTGTTTGTTGGCTGGGATTGTGTAGAGTCCTTTGAAGCTGCACTGAAACTGCAATTTGGACCTTCAACCCGCCGATCCATGGAGAAATGGAGAAATATGGAGAATATGGAGAAAAATTGTGGACCGTTTTCCTCAAAAACTTTATTTTTTATTTTTTTTTTTTGACTGAAGAAAGAAAGACATGAATATCTTGGATGACATGGGGGTGAATAAATTATCAGGAAATTTTAATTCTGAAGTGAGCTACTCCTTAACGTAAACATCTGGTGGAAAATTGTATGTGTGTCAGTACACTCTTAAAAATAAAGTTGCTTCACGATGGCATAGAAGAACCTTTTTTGTTTAAATGGTTCCATAAAGAACCTTTAACATCTGAAGAATCTTTCTGTTTCACAAAAGGTTCTTTGTGGCGAAAGAAGGTTCTTCAGATTATAAAAAGGAAAAGAGAAAAGAGATGGTTCTTTAAAGAAACTTTGACTGAATACTTCTTTGTGGAACCAAAATTAGTTCTTCTATGGCATTGCTGTGAAGAACCTTTTAAAACACCTTTATTTTTAAGAGTGCATATTGGATCCATGCATTAGATCTTAAAGTGACAACAACCTAATGTATCTATTTCTTAAAAATATGCATTTATATACTGTAAATATAGCAAACAGCATTTATTTGAAATAGAAGGCTTTTGCAACATTATAAAAGTCTTTAATGTCATGTTTGATCAGTTTAATGCATCCTTCCTGAAATAAAGTATTAACTAATTTTCTAAAAAAATCCTTATTTAGCCCGAACTTTTGAATGGTACACTGAAAAAAATAACTTCTAGGATCTACTTTAAAAAATCTTTGTAACAATTTGCACTAACACATTTTAAGTACATTTTACTGCTACTGCTCTGTACAATCTACTTACTATTGAACTTAACATTCGTAAGAGAAATTAAATAAATATTACATAATGATATATAATTTCACTTATAGAATTAAATAAAATCTACTTACCCAGGTTAAAGGGGTCATCGGATGCCCATTTTCCACAAGTTGATATGATTCTTTAGGGTCTTAATGAAAAGTCTCTAATATACTTTGATTAAAAATTCTCAATGATTTTGTAAAACAACACCCTTTTTACCTTGTCAAAATGAGCTCAGCAAAAATCATCTCATTCTAAGGGGTTGTTCCTTTAAATGCAAATGAGCTCTGCTCACCCCGCCCCTCTCTTCTCTCTGTGAAAAGATGGTCTTGTTTACATTAGCCTCATGTATCTGCGTTTAGCCGCGTTTAGCCGCATTAAGCCGCTAAACTTCCTAACTACCACGTTATAAGGAAAGGCGATCGCAAAGATTCATAAAAAAACCCTTATACTCACTTCTGCTGTAAGCAAAGCTGGATCACGAATGATTTGCGTGAACATAGACGGATATATGTAGATCAAGAGGTGCATTCCCATCACAAACAAACGTAATCTACTGCATCTTCAGCGGCTCAGATGTCTGGAGTAAATGACGACCACTGTGTTCATTATTACATCCAGCAGCACAACACCTCAATCGCTCAATCAGAGATATTCTTGTCTAACTTACATCCCTGCTCCAGCATCGAAACAAAGAGTGCCGACTGTGATGGCTGATTCAAGGTAAATCGCTCATGTCAATCAACTATCGTGGGAGCGGCCTCTGTGGGTGTGACGCCACACCGACAGGCATCTGAGAACGGCTCAATTTGAAAAAGGGGATATTATTTTTACAGATTAATTAAAAACCGCTGCATGATTTTTTATCATTATAGGGCAGATTTGTACATACACTGCCAACACACAGTAGTGTTTAAACAACATGAAAAAGTGAACTTAGCATCTGATGACCCCTTTAAGTAAATTTAACTAACACACACACACAAAAAGTAACTTTAACTTGGCCAGTAAACGTTTAAGTAATTTTTACTTAGTCAAAGCTTACTTGGCAATACTTTGATTTTACTCAATATAGCACCAAAGTCCCTTTAAGGCAAGTCATGTCACTTGGCTGCATTTCACTTTGAAATGCCTCTCGGGCAGGCAAGTGCAGGTCCTATCTTTTTGAATGGGGAAACATCAAATTCTCCAAAACTGTTCACCAAGCTTACGATTAAATTTCATATTTAAAATCACCAAGGAAATCTGACAAGAACTGCCTCATAAATATTGTTCCTTATGCTCCAGTAGGGTTAAAAAAGGTTATTTTTCAGGCTAAATAAGCCAGTGCACATACGCAGTACTGAGCGCACGTCTCAGAACGCTGACTGTTTCTATAGCAACCGGGACTTCTAACGGCAGCTGCAGTGATGCGCTGACTTTACTAATCAATGATTGGCTCTTTCCTTAAGAAGGCGGGGCTTTGCGCCCATAATGAACCTTGCGTCTTTCCCCATTCAAAATTATACGAGTGACGAGTCTTGGGTATTCTATAGGGTATTCTACAGTCTTTGATAGCACCTAATTAAACCATGCTTTTAAAGTGTATGATACTTAGAAACATCTAAGTAAATTATACAATAGATATCATGTAGACACCATATCTGCATGATCAGTAAAGTGGTGCTCATTTGAACACGGAGACTTCAGTACTTGGTACACAATGACCTTTCTCACATTTCCAGTTTTCTCATAGTAGAAGTCGTCATAGTTGGGTAAAATCCTAGAGCAGTGAATGGGAGAGTACCACAAATATATTTTTTGCATTCCCATTTGCTCAAATAACAACAACAACAACAAAAAAAACAAACTCCACAATAGTGTTTTTACAACTTTCAATCCAAGGAAGAAAATTGATATTGGCAGTCAGAAGAGAGAACAACGTCAAATTTACCATCTCTCCCATAGACATGGCATTAGAAACACCCAGTGCATGATGGGAACACCAGTTTTTTTATAACGTTAATATTTATGGTTTAACTTCTACAAGATTAAATGATGTACCAATATAATATATGTAGAAATTACATTCATTTTTCTGTAGTATTTAGAATCATTTTTATCATTGTGGTCTATCACAGCAAAAAAAAACAACAACAACAAAAAAAAAAAAAAACGCAGAATGTTTTCAGCATTGCTAATAATAATAATCATTTTTTGAGCATCAAATCAGCATATTAGAATGATTTCTGAGTGGTGACACCAAAGACTCAAAGACTAGAGTAATAATTGCTAATAGTTGCCATATCAGGAATAAATTAAATAAATACATTTTAAAATACATTAATATTGAAATCTCTTATTTTAGTGTAATAATATTTCATAATATTACTTGTTTGCTGCATCAAATAAAAATGTGAACAGTGTATATCACGAAATAAGATTTTGGTTATATCGCCCAGACACCCACATCTAGCAGGTGTTGAATGAGACTCTGTGAGGCACGTGTGGGGTTGATGGCAGCGCATGACATGAGCTAGTGAACCTCAGGATGGGGGTTCCAAGGTATGAGTTGAGGAAAGGAATAGAAAATAAGGAAATTTGCTTTCTGAAGGAACAGTGGGGAAAGAATCGCTCCCATGCAGGATACAGATTGACCCATTTAGCGAATACCAAGGCATCTGACCCGAGTACAGATAATGGAGGTAGACTAAGTGTGTTTTGATAACTGAGAGAGGTTTAAAATGTGTCTCTGTCTCTCTCTTTTTCTAAGAATTTGTGTTGAGTTCGGTGTTACTAGGTGTGAGGAGTCGCCAATACCACACAATGGCACACGCTGATGAGTTCTGTCAGTAATTTCCTGCCTCCTGCCTCCTAAATTGCCTGTTTGGCAGCTGTGTGTGTGTGTGTGTGTGGCTGCATGGGCTGAAGAGAAATTACCCTCTTCTCTCTAATGAGGAACTCAAAATGATGAAACAATGAACTTGGACATAGAAGAAGAGTAATTACAGAAGCCGATCAACAGGTGCAAGTGAACAGCAAAGTTGTTAGTACTTCTACAGGTATATCTGGTGCTGATTGCAGTCATGCTGTGTGTGTTTTTATGAATATAATTGTGTGTTTGTACACATCCTTAAATACTTAATCACAAAGAGCATATAAACTGATAGAAACAGGAGCATAACTACAGCTTGTTTTTGAAACGTGATATACACTCTTAAAAAACGCTGGGTTGTTTTTTCAACCCAAATGCTGGGTTGAGACCGCTGGGTAAGAACGTTGGGTTAATTTAACCAAATTTTGGGTTAAAAGTGGTCTTAATTTATAACCCAGCAGTGCTGGGTTAGGAACGCGGACTCGAGAGAGAGCAGGCACGTCGTGTCCACCGTACGTCAAAAAGTGCGAGAAGCGGCCATTTTCTCAGCGCCTGCAGATGGAAGCGAGTGAAGGACGATTTTCGGTAAGTAAAGATTAAAAAACGTAAAATCATCATTCATTATGTGTGTCCGGGAGTATTTTGAGACTTAATGGAAGGCGGGAAAAGTCGGAAAAGAGCTTTTATTGGAAAATATGCTGACGCGGTTTTCGCCCCAGAAATAGTCTGAACGGCCTCTTCTGCTGAACGGAAGAGATACCTTTAATACAACGTCTGTGAGTTTCATATGTCATATTTACACAAGATTTAGGTGTTAATAGAGGAGCGTTAACAGATTTACATGTTAATTCGTAAACTTTTTTTCCCGCGAATAAACTGAAAGTAGTTTCCTAAAGAAAACGGCGTTGTGTAATGAAGACTAGCTTAATTATTTTAAGGCTCATTAAGTTTTAATTGTTAAAAGTAATGTTTTGCATGTAATATTTCAGACTTGTTGAGCTTTGAATCTTCATTGTGCCCGCGCCGGGAGTTAACGACACGGAAGACCGCGTGTGAGAGGAGGCGATCGGCTCGACTTCTTCAGAAGAGAGGCAAAGACGGTATAAGGCAAGAAAAGGTCATAATTCCATATAATATCACCTTTTTTTGACTATTAGTAAAAGAATGGTTGCATTTTTTTTTTTTTTTAGAGATTGAAAGCCAGAGACATAGGAGAGCTTCATTCTTTCAGGATTAATTTGAGCTATTTTTAGAAAATGCATGTTTGTTGTCTTCTGCCTGTTTACTTCACATTTTGATACAACAACAGTATGGTGACTTGTTCACATTTTATTTAAACCATTGATGTCCGTTTTTTGCAGAACTCAACTTTGGGGCTAACACCACAGGCACCTACTTGTGTGAGGAGGCAATTTTTCTGAGCTTTAGAAAAGAGGGAAAGGTGATTTAAGGCAAGTAAAGGTAATAATTTAATGTTATCTTTTATTTTATTTATTTATTTATTTATCTGTCTAAGAGTAAAAATATGTTTTATGTAGATGTTCAAAGCCAGAATCAGGATAGATTCATTCTTTTTTGATTGATATGAGCTATTTGTAGAAAATAAATGTTTCCATTGTCTTCTGCCTGTTTACTTAATATTTTGATGCAAAAATAGTATGAATACTTGTTCACATTTTAATTAAATAATTGATGTGCATATTTTTCATTGCAGAACTCAAACCAGTTCTGGAGTTAACGGCACGGAAGGCCACGTGTGAGAGGAGGCGATCTCCTCAGCTTCTTCGTATTTGAAGAAAATACATGTTTCTGTTGTCTCCTGTTTGTTTGCTTCACATTTTGAACAGTATGATGACTTGTTCACATTTTAATTAAACCACTGATGTCTGTGTTTTTAATTGCAGAACCTAAACCAACTTTGGAGTTAATGACACAGAATCCTGCTTGTGTGAGGATGTGATATTCTCAGCTCATTCATAAGAGAGGGAAAGGTGGTTTAAGGCAAGTAAAGGTCATAATTTTTTTGTTTGTTTGTTTGACTAAGTGTAAAAGAATGTTTTATGTAGAGGTTAAAAGGCCAGAGACATAAGAGAGCTTCATTCTTTTAAGATTGATGGGAATTATGTTTTAGAAAATAAATGTTACCATTGTCTGCTACTGTAGTATTCTAAAGCACTGTGGTAGACAAAGATAATAAACAACAACCACACAATATGGCTGAAATAATAAAACAGTCTAGTTACCCATCCTTACAGAATTGGATGCGCCTCTGTTTGAAAATGGTTACATTTGTACTTTTTTTTTTTTTTTTTAAATGTTTTATTCTTTTAGGCCACTGATGAAGAGCAGGTGGTGACTGGGATGAATGCTGGACAAAGAGGAGAAATGATCTTTCCCCCAAACTGATGCAACAGTGGTTTTAAAGGAGGAGGCCACCCTGGATAATGTCAGAGATGTTGCACACCTTTGCTGAGCTGATGGGACTTCATGACTACATCAATTATCTTAGAGAGATAATGAAAATTGGCAGTGATGCATTTTCTGTATGTGATCATGGACTATGAAACAAACCGTAAGTGTATAGTCTGTAAAATCAAAATGTCAAATGCTTGTTCTGTGTTGTTCAGTAGAAATGGAGTTCACATTCATTCATACACATGCTCACAATACTTCACACATTTGCTTGTGTTAAATGTTATAATGTCAGTGTTAATGTTGTGGTTTTATTTTTAGTTTCTTTTTTTTTTAAAAGAAAGAAGCTATTAACTAATTGTACAATTATTGTAAAGTAGTGTTTTTGTACAGTAGTTTTATACAATATACAGAATTTACCAGACAAAATAGTCAGCAGATGTTCAGTGCTTCATTTATAAACTCTGTACCTGCTAATGCCGTACTTTTTCTGCATTTCTTTTCACATGCATGTTACTTTTGAATGTTTTCTCTTGTTGTAGTTTTTAATAAAAATTTATCTTTTGATAGTAATTCGGTGTGTGTTAAAGTGATTTTATAATGATCAAGATTTGTAGATTTAATGCCTAGCTCAATTTCGGGTTCATTTTAACCTAGCAGTGTAGTAATTTTAAACCATAAAAAAAGCAACCCAGCATGCTGGGTCAATAATTCAACCCAACTTGCTGGGTCAAAACAACCCAGCATTGGGTTCGTCCCTTTTTTACCCAGCGCTGGGTTGCCAAAATAACCCAAATTGGGTTGTTTTTAACCCAGCATTTTTTAGAGTGTAACCTGAACTAAATGTGAAATTATCGAATTATGGAATAAGTTAGAAAAAAGAACATTTTGTTGAGCATTCAAATAAAATTCATGCATTTGTGGTGTGAAGTTTACATACACCTTATAGTATGTGAAAGTGTTTATAAAAAAAATAGTTAATAATTCCTGTCATATTTCGAACGTTGAAATATTGTGTTTTGTGTTTTTTAAAAACTGTAGGTATGGGATCTGTATAGAACCTGTTCATATAATCGTATAATGCAGCATTAGTTTGTTCTGACAGTATGGACCAATCCTGTTCCCATAATCTCCGTATTCCTTTGTAATTTCCTAGTGAATGTTGATTTGTGTCCTGACAGATGATGTCTATTGTATTTGTGTCTTCTGCCTCTTGTGTCTGTGTGCATGCTTTTTTATTCTGAGCTTTTCAGATTTTGTTTCCATTTTTTCTGTCTCAGATTTAGCCTTGAGTTTTTTTGGATGTTTTGTCTTAAAGTCTTTATTTTGTGTTTTTCTTTTTTTCCAAGGACTGAACAGAACATATGAAAGCATGTCTCATAATTTACCTTCACCTCACTTTTGTCCATTCATTGCACTTGCTCTCTCTTCTTTGTGTTTTATTTGAATTCTCTGAAAAACAACTAAGGAGATCATATAAAATGGCATTTCATAACATTTTCAGTCTTTTTAAAGTGTGTTACAGGGAGATGTTGGCAGGTCTGTTTCATGGCACGGCTTGTAAAACCGTTCTGTGCCTGTTTCTTTTCATAGCTTTTGACTTTAGAGCTCACATCATCACATTATTATATTAAGTCATATTCTAATAGAGGTTGTTCTCTGCATTGATTGAAGTATATAGAATTCATCAATTAGGCCTGGAACATGCCTGAATTAATGAGAGAATATTAAAGGAAAATTTTAGAGCGATTAGAAAGGTCATCAACCAATACAGGATGAATTTTATGTCTAAATTGTGTTTAAATGAGATTCAGCAGGTTCTCTCCATTCATTTACCTCCCAGATGCAAGATATTCAGAGCAAACGATAGTAACCGCTTCAGCATTACTCTTTTATCTCTATGGCATCACCTATTCATAAATACTCATTAAAGCCATATGCCATAAGCCTTCAGCTCTACATGTTTAAAGCCTTGAGAGAAACATTTGTTGATTGGAGGATGATTAATTAAAACTCATCTGTGAGTGGGTTTTTCCACAGGCTGAGCCACGATATCTCATAAAAATAAAATACATTGATGCATTACTTGCAAAATGGCAAACAGCTTTGTTTTCTCTTCTGACATTTATTGGTATTATATGAAAATGTAACAGTATCTTAAATTACATCCGTAATCTCAAGGTGATTTCATTCCTTTTTGTGAGTATTTGTGAAGTGTACACACACACAATTGTGGATTTTTTTATAGATTTTTTAAACGCACACTATCAACATATTGAGAGCGATTAAACATACACACATATGCAAACCTTACTTTGCCAGAAAGGAAGAAAGAAAAAGAAAGAGAAAATGAAAGAAAGAAAGAAAAGAAAAAATGAAAGAATGAAAATGAAAGAATGAATGAAAGAGAATGACTGAAAGAAAATGAAAGAAAGAATGAAAGAGAAAGAAAGAATGAATTAATGACTGAAAGAAAATGAAAGAAAGTAAATGAATGAAAGAAAGAATGAAAGACAGAAAGAAAATGAAAGAGGAAAAAAGAGAGAAAGAAAGAAAAAAATAATGAAAGAATGAATGAAAGACAATGAAAAAAAATTAAAGAGAAAGAACGAAAGAAAGAAAGAAAGACAAAATAAATCAATGAAAGAGAATAAAAGAAAGAATGAATGACTGAAAGAAAAAAATAATGAAAGAGAATGAAAGAAAGAAAATGAAAGAATGAATGAGACGGAAAAAAATCAAAGAATGAAATAAAGAAAATTAAAGAAAAAAATTAAAGAATGAAAGAAAGACAATGAAAGAGAGAATAAAAGAAAGAAAGAAAGAAAATGAATGAAAGAATGATTGACAAAGAAAATCAAAGAAAGAAAATGAATGAAAGAAAGAAAATTAAAGAGAGAAAATAAATGATAAAGAAAATGAAAGAATGAAAGATAAAGAAAGAATGAAAGACAAAGAAAGAAAGCATGAAAGACACAAAGAACAAAAGAAAGAAAATGAAAGAAAGAGAGAATGAATCAAAGAATAAAAGAATGAATGAAATAAAGAAAGAAAAAGAAAATGAAAGAAAGAATGAGAAAGAAAAAAAAGAAAATGAAAGAAAGAAAATGAAAGACAGAAAAAAAAGAAAGAAAGAAAGAAAGAAAGAGAAAAAGTATAATCATTTGATAAAATGTATTCAGTTTTGCAGTCTTTGGCTGAACTGAATTATCATCAAAGCTGCAATTTCTCACAAGTCTAAATGAAACACCTTGTATGTTGAAGTGTAACAGTTAATGTGTGTATCATGCATTTACAGATCTACATTTATATGAGTTTACTGTCTATCTTTAATTTAACAGAACTAAATCAATCATATACTGCAAAATGTACTAAATGCAATATGTAGGCCTACATTAATTATAATGCTCTTAGACATTTTTAATAATCTACTTTATTATAAATACAACAACTGCCTTCAGTATTCAGTGAACCTCAAAGGATTTGTAAATATTTGTATATCTCTAAAGTCATTTAAATGTAAAGAAGCTTGCTTTTTTGTTTTACCTTCATTTTGTCTATTTAAACGCAGAGAGCGTGTATTAAAACCACACTTATGCACGAAAGAATACTTGTGAATACTAATGAGGTTGTCTGCTCACACATGAATTTTTTTCACAATTGTTCTATGAGAATCTTCTTGTTCCAGGCCAGACAGCCACATGTGGCTCAAATAAGTGGCTGATAGAAGTGATTGTAATGTGGTAGCTGAGGTGATTATAATTAGCCTTCATCACGGCTCATCTCTCTCGTTGTCGGACATCAGGTCACCTGTAATGTTGCACAAAAGTGTTTGACGCCTGATTTGCTTCCTCTTCACCAAACACTTCAGACAACCACCGTGGCACCGGCCCACCAATCAGGTCGATCAGACGACGGGGCAGACAGCTGGTCATGTATGTGCTTTTGTTCCCGCTTTCTGATGAGAGTATAATAGTGGGCTCCGGCCTGTTCTGTATTCTGTATCATCACTTATTATAAGATGTCTGTCTGTCTCACTTTCATTTTCATTCCAGTCCATTTTCTTTTCAAAAGTGACCAATTTGACATCTTCACATACTCAGATTAAGCCTCAGTGTTTGAGATGTGCTCAGTAGAAGTCTTATCATAATCACTGTGTCATTGGTCATTGTTTTATATATATATATCTGTCAATATTTACATTTTCCTTCATCTAATGCTCACTTAAGGTTTATCTTTAAAAACACTGATAATTAAAAAAAAAAAACACTTAAATTAAAAAAAAAAAGAATGAATTTAAATGAATATTTTTTTTTTTGAATAAATATGTACTGTACATTACAATGTTGTGATGCCCAAATATTGTAGCATTTAAAACGATCAATCAATCAATGAAAATGGTTTGTCACTATAGGCCAGAATTTGTACATTGGTGCATACCTAAATATGGTCACACACATGCTTTGTTTATTCAGTCAGTGTTTGACAACAATATTTATGTTTTCATGTGGTGCTTCCTTTATATTTCATTCTTTCTTGATAGGATGCATGATTTACATTAGGCGTAACATACAATTCTGGAGTCATAACCATTCATAACCTCTCTCTCTCACACACGGTTTCTTACTAAAATGGACTGATCTGGGATTTCACATGAAATTAGTCTCCATGATTAAAATTGTGCTGCCTGCAGAGATTTAACATTTTGAGATTCTTAGAAAGAGCTGGTAGGTCTTTTAGCACCTCTCACAAGAACAATCTAATTTCAGACCTTACAGTAATAGCGCATGAAATCATAGGTCTAGTAGGGATGGGCGATATGGGCTTAAAAGTTCATCACGATAATTTCTGGTACAGTATTTATTGCGATAACGACATCAATGACGATAATTCAGGGAATCCTGTTTCTTTAGAAAAAAGTATTATCTTTCCTATTTTTACCCAAAATAGAGTGTTGTGAGCATAGCTGAGAACACACATAATGTCATGACTGTTTAATTCACTGAAATGTGAATTAAGTTTTTGTACTTTTTGTACTAGAAGCTCCTAACACCAAGACAAATTCCATGTAATAGTACTGACAACGCACCAGGAATCTCTAATCCAGTTATCGCTATAGCTGAGTAAAATGCAGATATAGAAAGATTAAAGGAGAACTCCACTTCCAGAACAACAATTCACAGATAATTTATTCACCCCCTTGTCATCCAAGATGCTCATGTCTTTCTGTCTTCAGTCGTGAAGAAATTATGTTTTTTGAGGAAAACATTTCAGGATTTTTCTCCATATAATGGACTTAATTGGTGCCCCAATTTTGAACTTCCAAAATATAGTTTAAATGCAGCTTCAAAGGGCTCTAAATGATCCAAGCCAAGGAAGAAGTGTCTTATGCACATTCACAATCACGCCGAAAGGTCATGTGGAACGTAGGTGGAACGACAGACCCAGTGTTTACAAAGCGAATGCGCAAAGACTAAGAAAGCGCAAGTAAGTCAAACTCTGTTTACAAACAAAAATATACAACGATGTCGGACAATTCTGAAGTTGTAGGAAAAAATAACATGGAGTTTTTCGACATACTCTACCTTTTTGAGCTGGAGTACACAGACGACGAACTTGTGGTGATTCGAAGACGTGATTCGTAGTAGTGATGGGAAGTTTGGATAATTTTACAGACTCGGACCTTTGAGTCTCATTCAGCAAAATGAACGAATCTTTTTTTGAGTCATTTTGTTCATTTTAGCAAAATCAGCATCATGTGACAGCCCCATAAGCTGAACAAAGAACTCGAAAAACCCAAAGACTCGAAACAGGTGAACTAATTGCAGTACAGAACCTGATAGGATGTTGCGCATGCGCAACTAAACGAATCACTCCCCGAGACGACTCGTTCTTCGTTTAAAAATGAACAAATCATTCAATAACGACCTGTGGACGCGCATCCCAGAGTCTGTGCTACACAAGCTTTTGTGCTTAAAAAAGTATACATATTTTTATTTTTCGAAAACAATGACCGATCGTTTCGCTAGATAAGACCCTTCTTCCTCGGCAGAGACCATTTAAAGCCCTTTGAAGCTGCATTTAAACTGCATTTTGCAAAGTTCAAATTCGGGGCATCAATGAAGTCAATTATATGCAGAAAAATCCTGAAACGTTTTCCTCAAAAACGATAATTTCTTTACGACTGAAGACAGAAAGACATGAACATCTTTGATGACAAGGGGGTGAGTAAATTATTTGTAAATTGTTGTTCTGAAAGTGGAGTTCTCCTTTAACTGAGGAAACTTGCAGACAGTAAACATACAATGGCTACAATATATGGTTTGTCTGTATTCTTCAAGCAATCTTGGGTATTTTTATAAGGGTACAGTATTTTTATAACGCAATGCTAATTGACATAGTCTTTATAATACTATAAAATAGTATGATTTCAGCCTCATTCTGTAATATGAAACCATGGCTGATCACAAAAGGTTTTTTCAAACACTCAACTATGTTATGAAGTTAATTTGGAGAAAAAGCATGTCAATAAATGATATCTTTGTTGGACAATGAGTTTGTAAACAGGCTCATACACATGCAAAACTGCATCGCACACATGCTACTAGTACATTTAACGTTATTCAAGGTCCAGGCCGATTTTTGTCGCACTGCACAATTCTGACCAAACCAGTTCCAGAATGAAGCTCCTCATTTAACGATATAACGTTACTAGTTTCACATCCGCCTTCAGCATGTCAATGTACTGTCACACGCAGAAAAATGTCAACAACTAGACTTTATCATTATTATAGAGGGAAGACTAATTCTTATCGTGGGGGTATATCGCAAACGATAAGATGTTGCCCATCCCTAAGGTCTAGAATATCCAGTGATGTTTTAAATGATCCACTTTCTATTTTATTCTGATCAGTCTTGTTCTTTTGAGCTTATATGCTGACGGTTTGATGCTTGAAAAATCACCAAATTGTCAGCTGGAGTTTATTTCTTCACAGCCAGATTGATTTCTTGTTGTTTGAAGATTTTTCATCATTCAACCTGGGGAAGACTTTCAAACACAGAGAAAAAAGTGATGTAACGTATGATGTCAAAGTACAAACTCTACATTCCATTCCATGGTGGCCTTAAGCAATGAAAACCATCACAGACATCATTATTCAAATCTGTAGTCACTTAGGCTACTTGTGCCAGTACGGAGGTTAGGTACACACTTAACACAGACAACATGGTTATACAGTCTGTACATAATCCTCCTTTCAAACATATTCATTTTGATGTAAGTTAATTTTTAAGCTTCTGCTTGCGCTCATCACATAAATGTAACTAAATCTACTAAATGTTACAGCTGATCCCATGTCAGAATGTTACAAACTAAATGTTTACAGCGAACACTTGATGACATATAAATATAGGGTTTATTTTGTGAAGTGTTAAATAAGGGCACAGCGCTAAATCGATAAATTTGGTAACTGCTATATATATATATATATATATATATATATATAGGATTAAAAGTTTTAGGGGTTAATTAAACATTTATTGTTTACTCAATTTTCTTATAGTTTCATGTTGAAGTCAAACTTAAATATATATTCAGTGGGATCCAAAAGTCTGAGGCCACTAATGAAAATGCTTCTATTTGCATTTTATAATTAAATACTTGTTTTCCCATTACAGATTTCTGTATGTTATCAGCAGAGCAATTTGAGTGTAAAATTGAATTGAAAAATTAACATGATTTTCTTAGCATTTGGTATTTAAAGTATTTGCTTTAATTTGGGCTGTATAAACTGGGCAAGTTTGTGTAAAATCATGTTTCCAGTGCTTATTTGAGTGCTTACTTGTTTTTAAATGTTAATAATTATTATGTTAAAAAATTTGTGACCCTCGACCACAAAACCAGTCATAAGTAGCACAGGTATAATTGTAGCAATAGCCAAAAATACATTGTGTGGGTTAAAATGTGTTGGATATTAATTAAAGACCATGTTCCATGAAGATATTTCGTAAATTTCCTACCATAAATATATCAAAACTTTATTTTTGATTAGTAATATGCATTGCTAAGAACTTAATTTGGACAACTTTAAAGGCGATTTTCTCAATATTTAGATTTTTTTTTTTTTTTTTTTTTTTTTGCAACCTCAGATTACATATTTTTGAATAGTTGTATATCGGCCAAATATTGTCCGATCCTAACAAACCATACATTAATGGAAAGCCTATTCAGCTTTCAGATGATGTGTAAATTTCAGTTTAGAAAAATTTACTTTTATGACTGGTTTTGTGGTCCAGGGTCACATTTATTTATTTATTTATTTATTACAGTTTAAAGAGTTTGGACTTTGGACTTCACTGTATATTACAGTATATTTTAGGGGTCGACCGATAATAGGCCTGGCTGATTATCGGCACTGATATTAAGCATTTTGTTATGGTTTTATTGGTATCGGTCATTTTCAAAACAGATTTGCAGAAAAAATAATTGCTAAACATTTAACAAGTTAAATGCAAAAACATTTAACGAGTTTTTGTCAGAGCCCTTGATATTCTTAATTTTGACATTAATTTAAATTTTTACACCAGACATATACTGTATGTTGGTTCAGAATATCGGTTATCGGTCTACTTGATTTGTAATAATTGGCATTGGCACGTACTTTGTACATCAGTTAGTTCTGGTCCACAGATGCGATTGGCTCAGTGGTGTTCCAAGATTAGTGAGTCAGACTTTTTTACTCGTTGCATTGCTCTGTCTGTTTTGGTTCATTATATGCCAGGGATAACACTTTGCGGCTTTTGGATTATGATGGATAACATTTGAGTAACTTGCCTACAAATCCACACAAAATGATAGTATGCATCTCATCTTATAATCAGTGCATTAGGCATTAATAATAATTGTTCATATTTTGGGTTAGATACAACTTCTTTGTAGAATCTTCCACAAATCCTTTCTTGTAATCTTGCAGCTCACGCTCATTGAAACAACATTTACAGCTCATTTCACACTAAATACTCAAGTTGACTTAATGAACTCTAGAATTGCACATCTCTAAGGAAAAAATCAGAGTTTGACTGGAGAGAGAGAGAGAAGTGGTAGAATAGTAGGATAATGAGGAAAAGAGTATATTCAGCTTGAATACATTAGCATGCCAGATCAGGAAAGGCGTCAGCTAAAGTCAGTGTGCCCTATGACTCTGAGGTCCTGGGCTCTTGGTTTTTCATTTTGAGGATTTTAAAAACTTTAGTTGCTGTTGAAGGAAATTTTAATTTGACAGTTATAAACTATCTATACCAGTTTTATCAATGAAATTTGCAGAAGCAGCATTTTGTTACTTCAGCTCCTCAGTGACATTCAAAATGTCCTTACTTCTGCAGATCTATAGTAATAGGGTTGCATATAATAATCAGGCTGCATGACCCTTGTGTAGGGAATTTTATTACACCCTAAAAATGCTGGGTTAAATACAACCCAGCGCTGGGCGAAATATGGAAAAACCCAGCGATATTAAAAATGACTATATGGCTACCTTAAAATAAACCCAAAATAGGTTGTAAATTAAAAATCAGACTTAAAAATGCTTATTATTGTAACGTGGACGCTGAGGCGGAAGTTGAAACCATATGCGGAAGTTTATTAACAGCAGCAGTGTACAAATAAACAGGCAGAGGGTCAATAAACAGGAAAGGCAGTCCATTAACAACACAAACGTAATCCGAGCAGCAGAGAGGTAAATCGAGGCAGTGGGTCAGATACCGGGGAATCAGTCCAATATAACAAACGTAGCAACAGGGGTAGTCCAGAGAACGATAGTCAGAGGCAGAAATAGGTCAAACCTTGTAAGCAGTCCACACAAGCAAACAATCCAAACAAGGGTGATCCGTAAAGTCAGAAGTCCATAAACAAAGCAAAACAGCAACAGGTAATCCAACAGAGTACATACAACGCTCGGTAAGGCAGATGAAACTGGCAATACTTCGCAAACCAGTGAGCACATGGTGAGTCTTTAAATAGTGACAAACAGGAAGTAACAATAGAAGCAGCAGAGGGAGTGTGCAGGCAGTTCTAGGGTGAGGGCTCCCTCTGCTGGCTTGGCGTTACAGAATCCCCCCCCCTAGGAGCGACTCCTGGCGCTCAAAACAACAACAGTCCAGGTGGGTGGGGGAACAGAGGCTAAACAGGGGGTGGGGTGGAGGGCCAGGTCCATGTAGAGCAGGTGGGCCTGGATCGTGGAGCAGGGACGGACAGTGAAGCACTGGAGGACCTGGGCCATGGAGCAGTGGCAGACAGTGAAGCACTGGAGGACCTGGACTGGGGAGCTGTGGCAGACAATGTAACCTTGGAGGACCAGGGCCGTGGAGCTGTGGCAGACAGTGGAACACTGGAGGGCCTGGGCCGTGGTGCAGTAGCAGACCGGGAAACCTTGCAGGTCCTGGGCCGTGGAGCAATAGCAGACAATGGAACCTTGGAGGACCTGGGCCGTGGAGCAATGGCAGAGTAGGAAGCCATGGTGAGGCAGGCAGAGCAGGCATAACAGGGAGCCATTGCAGGGCAGGCAGGGCAGGCAGAGCAAGGAGCCATGGCGAGGCAGGCAGAGCAAGGAGCCGAGATATCCACAGCGGGACTAATGACATGCAAAGCAGAGCGGTGTGTACATGAATGCTTTCCTTGGTCTTCTTGATTGCGACATGGCAGACAAAGAGTTCATCCTGGGACGCCGCCCCCATAGGAGGATCTACAGCATGCGCTGACACCTCTGGGGGCATAGGCGCAGATGCTTGGGCAGGTGAGGCAGGGAAGTCATAAATGGCCTTCATGGCCGTGACAGGACGGGCAGAGAGTCCTTGGGAAAACGCCGCCCCTTTAGGAGGTTCTGCAGCCGGAGCTGCTGCTTCTGGGGGCATTGGCGCAGACTCTTTGACAGGCGAGGCCTCTGGAGCAGACTCGTGGACAGGCGAGGCCTCTGGAGCAGACTCGTGGACAGGCGAGGCCTCTGGAGCAGACTCGTGGACAGGCGAGGCCTCTGGAGCAGACTCGTGGACAGGCGAGGCCTCTGGAGCAGACTCGTGGACAGGCGAGGCCTCTGGAGCAGACTCGTGGACAGGCGAGGCCTCTGGAGCAGACTCGTGGACAGGCGAGGCCTCTGGAGCAGACTCGTGGACAGGCGAGGCCTCTGGAGCAGACTCGTGGACAGGCGAGGCCTCTGGAGCAGACTCGTGGACAGGCGAGGCCTCTGGAGCGGCGGGCATGGCGTGAGCAGGCCCTGGAGCGGCGGGCATGGCGTGAGCAGGCCCTGGAGCGGCGGGCATGGCGTGAGCAGGCTTTGGCTTGATGGATGTGGCTTGAACAGGCTGTGGTGTGGTGGTTACTGCGGGATTGCGGGGTCCCTCGTCCGCAATCCCAACAGTGTATGGTGATCCGCTTAAGAGCAGGGCATGATCGATATATTTCTCCAGTGACCAACAAATTTTCCCCCCTGGCAGAATTGAACTAATGGGCTCGTTTAACCCAAAACGAAAAAAGTCCTTTAGTGCCACATCATTAAAATCCACTCGATGACACAGTCCACAAAAATCCTCAACATACTCCTCTATGGCCCTGTCGCCTTGACGAAGGCAGATGAGACGAGATACTGCTGGGTTCATGATTTTTGGTTGTGTATGCTGTAACTTCCGCTGGATTCAGGGGAGGCGAAGTATTCTGTAACGTGGACGCTGAGGCGGAAGTTGAAACCATATGCGGAAGTTTATTAACCGCAGCAGTGTACAAATAAACAGGCAGAGGGTCAATAAACAGGAAAGGCAGTCCATTAACAACACAACACAAACGTAATCCGAGCAGCAGAGAGGTAAATCGAGGCAGTGGGTCAGATACCGGGGAATCAGTCCAATATAACAAACGTAGCAACAGGGGTAGTCCAGAGAACGATAGTCAGAGGCAGAAATAGGTCAAACCTTGTAAGCAGTCCACACAAGCAAACAATCCAAACAAGGGTGATCCGTAAAGTCAGAAGTCCATAAACAAAGCAAAACAGCAACAGGTAATCCAACAGAGTACATACAACGCTCGGTAAGGCAGATGAAACTGGCAATACTTCGCAAACCAGTGAGCACATGGTGAGTCTTTAAATAGTGACAAACAGGAAGTAACAATAGAAGCAGCAGAGGGAGTGTGCAGGCAGTTCTAGGGTGAGGGCTCCCTCTGCTGGCTTGGCGTTACAATTATTTAATTATTATTTTTTCAACTTATTAATAACTGTTCATTCATTGAACATATTAATCAATGTTAATTTCCAACCAATTTTGGGTTAATTTTAAGGAAGAAATGTTTGATTCTGGACCACAAAACCAGTCTTAAGTTGCATGGATATATTTGTAACAATAACCCAAAATACACTGTATGGGTCAAAATTATCAATTTTTCTTTTATGCCAAAAAACATTATGATATTAGGTAAAGATCATGTTCCATGAAAATATTTGGTCAATTTCCTACCATAAATATATTAAAACTTAATTTTTGATTAGTAATATGCATTGCTAAGAACATCATTTGGACAACTTTAAAGGCGATTTTCTCAATATTTAGATTTTTTTGCACCCTTAGATTCCAGATTTTTTTAAGTTGTATCTTGGCCAAATATAATTAATCCTATATTAATAATTCCAAACAAGTTTATTACACTGAGAAAAAAAAAAAAAAAAAAAGTGTTTGTGCTGCCTTAAAATCTTAAGTTTAGTCAACGTGAATGTTAAGTTCTACTATGTGACAATTTGGATATTTGAGTTGAGTAAACTTAAAATTAAGGCAGCACTTACGTTTTAATTTTTTTTTTTTTAACAACTGCAAGGGTAATTAGTATTTTTTTGTTGTTGTTGTTGTTGTTGTTGCATTTAAATTTTACTAATAAAATCTCTTAGCTATAATTCTAAGTGTTTTTCATATCTTTTATCATTACCTATACCTATATGTCATCTGATTCAAATTCTTTACTGTGTATTAGTACACTCGTTTCATAATAGGCTTAAATGGAAGCTACGTTTTGCCAGTTTTAGTCAAACTAAAGTCAAACTAAAAAAACAATACTCCAATAGGTCAGATCAGTGTTAGTGAAGTGTTTAGAGATATGACATGTGAAACTGAGAGACTCATAATGCTCAATTATTCTTTATTGAGTGGGAGCAAAACTGTAGTGTTGATTTGGCTAAAACACATTTAACAGACTACACTTAACACATCTAACAACTACCTTTGATAGACAATTAGGAGAAAAAAAAACGAAAGCACTTTGTTGATAGCTCATGCTTTTATTCCCATTAATGTTTTTATTGCAGATTTTTGTCTACTAGTTGTGGTGAATAGGATTGAATATTAATAACTACAAAATACAAAAATACCGTAACTCAGATGACCTTTTGGTGAGGTTACTTCTCTGCGTATGTTTAGTTTCTGCTAAAAGGGTTGCGGAAATCATGTTGTGTGTTTTTGAGGTCATTCAGCAGCTTCTGTGTAACATCTGTATTGTTTGCTCAAAAGAAGCCCAATTTCCTTTGAACGTCATTGTTGCAGTGGCCTCGTTCCCTGTGAAACCAACCATTTTGAAGCATACTGTATTTCTTTATTTGTTTCTCTGGTCTTTTGTGTGAATGTGTATTTCAGTGAAAGACAACCTGGTTTTGTTGTGACAGTTCTTTTCATTTCTGTCCCACTAGACTCCAGAGATGTCCTACCACTCTCTTGGGATATTCGTTTTTACCACAGTTTGTTATGCAGATCTTTCAACAGCAGTGCTCATTTCTAGTTACAGCACCTGTGAGCTGTAGGAAACCAGCCATTATATTCCTCCTTGTTCTTTTGTTATTTTTTCTTGCTGTTGTCAATTTCTGTCTCTATCTTGTTTTCATTCTTGTCTGCTATTTCTCCTTTTCAAGCCTCATAATTTTGAAAATGCTGGACCAACATACTTTGTAACATATTGCAATTTGGTGAAAATAAAATGCTAGGTCTCATATGAATGCTATTACAATGTTACTTGAGTTTGTAATTACAAACAGAAACGAGTCACATAGTCTTTCACATTCTGTAATTTATCTCGACTACATATAAACAGGGTCATTCTAGGCTAAATTCAAACCGACATGCAAAGCAGTTTTTGTTCATTTGTGCTGTGATATCTATGACAAAAGGGCTAAGAAAGAAAGAAAGAGCTAGTGAAGTTTCAAATCATATCTTCTTTTTATGCCATGTCTGCCTTTACCTCATCTGAACCACATTATTAGGATCTGCTGCCAACCTTGAATCCTCCCTGAACCCGGATTTGTTCTTGCAGTCTGTGTTCATGTGGTCTCAGCAGTCCTGTTTAGTTCTATTGAATACTGTGCAGTCAAGCCCTCTGTTCTGAAGATGGAATTAAAATGAGTGTATAAAGCAAGGGTCAGGCTGCCACAGAAACTCATTTGTCTTTCCTGTGACGTCATGAAAACGTGCTGCAAACAAGTGACTATGCTAAAAAGATAATGAAGAAAGCTCTGCTGAAATAAAGATATAGTTATAAGGTTATTCTCTCAGTCTCTCTTTTTCTCTCTTTCTCTCACTTTACAGAATACACAGTTGAAATTTCAATTGTAAATAATTGACAAATTATTTAGCAAGGACACATTAAATGAATCAAAAGTGACATTAAATGCTTTTTTGTTACAAAAGACTTCCATAGCAAATAAATGTGGTTCTTTAGAGAAATATTAGGCAGCACAACAATTTTCAAGATTTATAACAATAAAAAATGTTTCTTGAGCAAGAAATCAGCATATCTGAATGATTTCTGAAGGGTCACGTGACACTGAAGACTGTAGTAATGACTCCTAAAAACTCAGCTTTGCCATCAGAGGAATAAATTACATTTTAAAACCATTAAAATAGAAAATGGTTATTTTCAGTTGGAATAATGATTGGAATAATTCAGTAATTCATGAATAATTTAAAGGGGTCCTATTGTGCTTTTTCCCTTTTTGAATTTTAGTCAGTGTGTTGTGTGTAAGTTTGGGCATAAAAAAAGATCTACAAAGTTACAAATCTCAAAGTCCACTCCAAAGGGAGATATTTAGTTTTTAAAAAATCCCTTTTCAAGAACTACAATGAACGGCTCCTTTGGACTATAGTGTTTATTTTCCGGGTGTTATGATGTCATAACGCGGCCCATTAGAATGGAAATTTGAAAGTTTGGGAGTTGGGTAGGGACGAGGTGAGGAATTAGCCTAACTTTAGCGATGCAGCGTGGAGACTTCTGGGACACTTCAGCGAGCCACGGGGCAGCTGGTATAAACACAAGCATTGACTAAAGTGGCCGTGATCTGCTCCGGTGGCCATGTCGGAGCCGCGCCGTAGACGTGTGAAGTATAGGGGGTCAAAACACATGTCAAGGCATGGCTGGTGTAAACTCAAGCATTGACTTGACTGATGATCATTTCCGGTTGCCCTGTCAGAGCTGCGCCGCAGACGTGTGCAGTGTGTGGTACGAAATTTACTCATCATACAGTGTAGATAGCTTCACTTATAATGCGAGTGTTTTTTAAAATGCATAAACTTGCACTAGACTAGGCTAATCAGTGATGATGTTCTTTAATAATGTTAATGTTCTTTGCTTGTTTTCTGCAGCTGCTTTTTGAATAACTAAGAAAATGTAAGCATTATACTGTAATTAGTAACTTACAATGTTTTTATTCAGTTGTCATGTTAAATACAAATTCAGTCATATTAAAAACATTAGGCTGCTTTTAGATTTATGCTGAAGCTATCAGCACGATAATACCATGTATTGGTGATCTTGCAGGCTGATGATAGGACCCAGCACTGCTGTAGCGTCAACTATACCTTAATATATCCTTAGCTGTAATGGAGCAGATGGAACTTGCTGCTTTGGCAAGGGGAGTGGCAGTACTCAAACACTGTCTAAGCTGTTCAACAAATGCAACACAGTGGGCAACACAGCTAACCACTCATAACACGTTTTGTTTTTCGAAGGCAAGCCTTTATCAAATCCGGAACTAATCAAGCCATTTGTGCCAGGGTGGGGAGAAAGGTATTGCAATAATGTAAATTATGTGAAAAATAATGCGTTTTTCGCACCACCAAGCATGAGAGCATGTTCTAGTACACCCCCAAAACAAGAGTCAGTTTTATTGTTGTAATTTGTGAACTTTGTGCATCTGGAGAACAATTTACAGTATGCCATGGCAGAATATCTGTGTAAACTGTTTGGAAATGGAAAGAACACTTGTGAACATACTCTGTTTTTAAAAAGGAAGTTTAATTAAACAAGCCAATCTGTTCGAAACTGGTGGTTTCAGCAAGCACTTGCCACTCTGTCTGCAATGTACATCAGATGATCTGTGAATATAATTATGGGTTGTCTGAGGATGTGATGAGAGGCTGAGACTAGACTGAAGGAAGCATGTTGTGTACTGTGAACGATGCTGCTGTCATTTCTAAACTCCTCTAAGAGTCAAATAGTTGTTTTAGGATAACAGTAAGGAGTAATACACTTCCAGAACATAAATTTACAGATTATGTACTCACCCCGTTGTCATCCAAGATGTTCATGTCTTTCTTTTCTCAGTCGTAAAGAAATTATGTTTTCTGAGGAAAACATTTCAGGAATGATCTCCATATAGTGGACTTCTATGGTGCCTGTGAGTTTGAACTTCCAAATGCAGTTTAAATGCAGCTTCAAACGGCTCTACACGATCCCAGCTGAGGAAGAAGGGTCTAATCTAGCGAAACGATCAACCTTTTTTTTAAACAAAAAAAACAAAACAAATTTATATATTTTTAACCTCAAATGCTCGTTTTGTCTAGCTCTGTCATGCGCATGCGTACTCTGTGTAATCCGGGTCAATACAGTTAGGGTATGTTGAAAAACTTGTTGATTAGTGAATCTATTTATTTTTATCTTAATTACTTTAAATGTAAATGTGTCGCAATTATATTTTATCTACCTATTTACCATCTCAAACTAACTTTTAAATTTGTTTTTCAACTCAACATGTTTCCTATGTGCTATGACTCCGTTTTTTTCTTTTGTCCACAGATACATTTGGCAACGGCTTAAACTGTGAAATTCAATTCTCGCTTTGTAATAAGATGTGCTCCACATTTTCCTTTGTGCTCCCCCCTGCAGTTTTGCACAGAGTCAGACAAGCTTGACAGACTTTTATGTAGGCCAGTGTCTGGACATGGAAAAGCCAAGAGCGTCGTCTTCAGCATGGCACATCCGGCCAGGGTGGAAACCCACTTGGGAAGCTTAGCTTGCCTCTAGCTTTAATTCCTGTCAGGGGTAACAGGTAGTGAACAAGAGAGAGAAACAGAGAAAGTGAGAGCTTGAGGGAGTGAAGAAAAAGAAAGACTCAAAGAAAGAGAGAGTGCAGAAGTACACTGGGTTATCACAGTATGACCGGTTGCTCTTTGGTCAATGAGGCAACCCTCTACCTAAGCACTGAAATGCCACAGAAGTCAAGCTGACGTGATGGCTGTGATAAGAGCTTGAACTTGAATGGCTCAAACAATGGGGTTTAATCTGATGGTGTGAAAGAACAGCTGCTGAACACTTCCTGAAGCAGGAAATGTTCTGCTGATTATTTCAATGCACCTCAGTTGAAAATGACTAATACAGTTTAAAATACAGTATATGTATGTGTGTGTGCATGAGTACTGTATGCTGGAGAAGTTTTATATAGGGTTGTTGACGTATAAGGATTTTTGACAGGCAAATTTTAAAAAACAAAAAAATAATATATTTTGTAGTTATTTAAACATTAAACATTAAGAATATTTTGTACACATAAATTCATATTAAATTAAGTGATTTTAGTGTTTTTTTATCTAGATGAATCAACCATAGCCTTAAAAAATGTCATGTGGTGTGACCATGATTAATTCATTTCCTTAACATGCACATCTTTTTTAGATGTTCTCAGTAATTAAGGCATTTAGAAACATTTGCATTTCTTTTGAGTTTTTGTAAAAATGATCTCATATTTTTGTTCTATAATTTCAGAGTTGCTTTCTTAAAAGTAGTTAGCAGATTTTTTTCCCTTTAAATTGCATAAAACTGATAAAAATGTTTTAAAAATGCTCACAAGCATACTGTTGCAGTGATTCATATTTCAGCCACAAAAATTAGATAATTTATTTTTAATTTAATACAGTTATTGCTATTATTGGTCACACCACATGATGTGTGATCACTCCAAATTACGCAAAGACCTTATATAATTAAAAATCTATTTAAAGAGATGTATGAAAAGTGCAGCACATGGCATTAACTGCAGGCATTTTTTTTAAGCCCCAGTCATTTCTGAACTTTGCCCAATCTCGGCTACTCAATTGACCCTTCATCAGGAGTTTGATTAATAGGCGATCTGACCAATCATTACACCTAATCCACCATTTTTATCCGACAAACAAATCAGATATGAGAGTAGATTAACGTTGGTGGACTTGAACTTGAAAAATAGTGTGTATTGATGTCTTTTCACAGCTGAAACAAGATACCTTCTGATGTTCATTCATGTTTATTTTGTGCTATAACTAGTAAAGATGAAGAGATGATCGGTTCACATGCTGCTTAAACTGAGGTGCTACAGCAGTCTATCAATCTTGGACATGTACAGCGGGTAAAATACAGCGGGTAGAACACATCAACATTTTCCCAGTAAATATATTTCTAAAGGTGCTGTTGACATGAAATTTTCACCTGATGTCGATAACAACCAAAGCAATCCATAAATACAAATAAAACAAAACAAATAATTTCAGAAATTAAATTGTGTATCTTGGCTTTCCATGCCTTTTTCACCTCCCTTTCTTCATGTGTTCAATACTTTTTCCCAGTGTCATTTCATTTTATTACTGATTACTTAATTTCTGAACTTGTGAATTTGTTTTGTTTTCTTTGTATGCATGAATTACTTGGGTTGTTACTGACATCTGGTGAAAATTTCAGGTCAACAGCACCTTTAGAAATATATTTAGTCAGAAAAATAGTGACGTGTTTAATACTTATTTTACCCGCTGTATCTATGGAAAACACTGCAGTGGTCGCACCACATGATATTTGGTCGCACCGCATGATATTTTCAAATTCAGTCAAAATTTACAAGCACAGAACTGGCCACCTAAACAAAACAAGCTAGCTTCCAATGAAAAGTCACTTTGAAATTTATAATACAAATAAATACTTATAGAAATAACTTAATATTCATTGTTTTTTGAGGTCATACCAACATGATATCCAAATGTGGTAACTGCATACCAGCCATTAAAAAGTGTTTTTTTTTTTTTTTTCCAAAATTTGAAAGGGAGTTACAAACCTGCTTGATGCTTCCATGGGTCCTTGGCAAATTGGTATGTGATGCAGCGTCCTATCTTTACATGGATTTCAATATAAAAGTCCCAAAATGGTAGTTTCTTGATGGTCGCACCACTTGATACGTCATAAAATGGATATTATCAGACAAAGTTTGTTTGTATATTATGATAGAAATATAAATACAAATGCTTTGCAAATTTTATACACTCTGGAAATCATGCCAAATAATGCAGAACATGAATCTGTTTTCAAAACAGCAGTTATGGCCGGACAGTCACACCACATGATATTTTGACACTTTGAATAACAGAAAAATTACAAATAACTAATATTTCTTGAAAAGTTAAAGTTGGTACATATGCGGGAGAGGTACTTCTTATATATGGCATCATTTTTAATAATTTAAACCAATTTTTAACTGAAAAAAAGCAATCAGACAGAAAATGTAGGCGTCACGTCATACACACACACACACACACACACACATACACACACACACACACACAAACACTATTTAAAGTCTTTGACTGTATTTAGATGATCATTTTAAGGTGTAGGTTCTGTGTTGATGTGTTCTCATTTAAATGCAAATGTGGCTCCACTCTTTATATTTCACACAATTAATTTTGTAATGGATAACAGTGACCACTCCTGATGTCTGTTTTATGATTTAAGGCCATTATCACAGGAAAACTTATGGTAGTCATTCAAAAATTCTTCAATAGAGAAGAAAATCAAAGTTACTGACCAGTTTAAATAAACAGTCTTTTTACGGTTAAACAATTTTTACTTATCATTGGCAATGGGATGAGCCAGTTTTGAACGCTGATATTACATCTCTCCACATTTTATTGAGATCAATAAGAATTTGAATATGAATTTCATGGCTATGATTAAAAAAAAGTGCAAGTTCATTAGAATGGTATATAAAGATCTTTGCATGATTCATAGGCTAATATTGAGATTAGGTGGGAGCAAGTAAAATCGAATGAGTGGGATATATCTGAAAATCACTTCAGTCTGAATCTTCAGTCTGACTAATTGAAAAAATTGAAAAGGAAACACTGCATTATATAAGTATAAACGGGGGGGTTCTCTTTTCAAAAGAAAACATTTAGAATTCATTGGATTCTTAGGCACGTCTAGTGAATTGTTTCTTCAATAACTTCTTCATCTTATAGGCATGGAATTGCCTGTCTAGTTGTTTGCTTTGAGAATGACAGTAGCTTATTTTTGTACCTGTTGGTGACGATAGCAGAAACAAACCAACTTATGGATCAATCAAACGTTCCAGTGTTGAGATACGAAAGAAAAGCTTTTTGATACAGTTGACCAATCAGAATAAAATATTTCAGGGAGCCATAGAATTGTTTTTAAAAATAGAAAAAAAGCACACATACTCGACAGGAAATCTTGTTACCTGGATCAGGATAGCAGATTAGTATTTGTGAAAGGGGGTGTAGAGTGGGCTGTATAAAAACCATGCTTTCATATATATAAGGGAACAAATTTCCACCGTCTGACAGCTAGATGATGGCATTCAAATGTGTCATCATCACTCTAAACCTTACATAAGAGCATTTTAAGTTTGAGTGGATGTTGTTTTTGGAAAACAGTTTAAATGATCCTCCTTGTAGATTCTTTTTTCAGGAGGAAAAATTAGAGGAGAAGATCTAGTGCAGAAAAATAGGTTGAAGGGGATTTTATGCAAGTTAGATGATGATGTGTTTTTCAGTTACTCCTTATTTTCTGCACCTGTTAGCATTTTTAAATAACAGGTTCATTTGTTCATTCTGCAAATGTATAATAATCAGGCATTTGGGTATGAAGTTTGTTTCCACAGAACAGCGCAGACATATTAATTTGTGTGGGCTGTTATTTTCTTCACTTCCTCTGAGTGAGCTGCTGTTTTTTTTTGATTTCACCTCATTTCAGCCCACAGGATCCTTTGTACTTCTTCTGTCTCATTCCCTCCCTCCCTTTTGTTCTCCTCTCAGTCTCTGTCTCCTGGTTGGAGAATAAGCTTTTAAGTTCTTTTGTTGTTGGTGTGTTTGTGGAGGGAGTTGTGCGGAAACTTGGACAAGAGCAGAACAAACGGCAATTGCTTCATCTCCCCTGGCTGAACTTCACCCCACTGTACTCACTAACCACTACACACACACACACACACACACACACATACACGGGCACAAAACGGTCTATGTGTCTCACAATGCCTCGTACAATCAATCAGCCATTACACAATTACACAAACAAACCTCATCAAGATGACAGTGATCAACTGCTCAACACAGACCTGTGAAAATCCAATTATCAATCACTCTCCCTGAGGGTCCTCATCTCCTCTTTTATGCAGTCTCGTTATCGTCTTTGTGGCGTATTTAGTTCGCTCGCAACACTGGCAATATTGTTATAATCCTTCCAGCCGCTTCATGCATGTTATGTAGCGTAAATGATCTCCAATGTGTGGCTTTTGAAATCCTGCAATAAGCATGGACAGTAGTTTTCAATAAGTCATAAATTAAAATCCCATTTTCCCCGAGGAGGTTTCATTGAATAAGTTGCATGAAGGCAATCTGGGATCAACGGTTTTCAATCAATTTCCAGCAGCCTTTTATTGTTTGTTGATAAATTCCCTGCTAAATGACAGATTAGGACTGTAAAACACACCAAAGCCAGTAGCTGGGATGTCAAAAATGAGCATGTTGCAAATTGGATTTTCAACATTGAGGAGAAAGTGAGAGACATTTTCAGAGAAATTGGGTTATTTCAATTTAAAACTGATATCTCAGGCTCTTGTAGTAACCAATAGCCTGGTGGAGTCTTGCAGTTATTATCTTAAAGGGATAAAGTAGGGTGGGAAAACATGACAAATGAACAGTGGTTCATTATAAAGCTGTGTCTCTTCTTCAAGTACAGTTATGAGTATAATTAATGTAATGATAAAATTGTATTAGAAGTTCTGCTTTTCTATTTCTGTTTGATTTTCATTTTGCTTCATCGTCTTTTCAAAGTCTTTCTCCAAAGGTTGTCTTTGGAATTTGTCTGTTGGTAATGTTCATGGTGAGGAATGTAAATGTGTATTTACATGTGCACTTCAATGAGTAATTGATTTACACTCTATGATGTTTGCATAAAGGATTTCTTCACAAGCTACACCTGTTACAATTTACTAGATTAAAAAAAAGAGCTGTTATATGAAAGCATACTTTTCTGTTTGTCACTGCATTGAATTGCATGCAGGGGAAAGTGAACTAAAATGAATATATATTACATGATGAAATAGTAATTAAAGGTTATTTTCACAGCCAAAACCTATGTAATTTAACCTTTATAGGGAAATACTGTGTAAGTAAAAAATGAAGTCTGATATCAAATATCAAATGTTTTCTCTGTTTCTTTTTAATATTTGATGTGGATTGGAACTTTTATAAAGTCTGATTTTTTTTTTTTTTTTTCTCTCTCCCTGAAAACATTATTCAAGTAAATTTTCTCTTTTTGCATCTTGGATGCTTCTAACCTTGCAGGGTTTACCACACTGACAAGTTCAGAAAAAAAAAAGGAAAATTGATCAGTAAATCCCCATCCGAACGGTGTTCTCACGTGGAAACTCCATATACGCCCAAAGAAGACAATCATGATCACTGCAGCTGAATAAACAGAAGATTTAATGGCTTTCATTGATTCAACGTGACTAACGTTCTAATGATTAAGTTATACACTGTAATCGGCATATGTTGAAATATGCCGTCTCTGGGAGAACATGTGCCGCCATGCAGCTTTAGAAAACTTAGGGGGTTTTTTTGTTTTCTTTAACTTTCGCGAAGTTAAGACGTTCACCGGCCTAATGCGCAAAGTTTTCACGTTTCTTGTGTGATATCTATTGACCTTCGTGATTTGAAACATTTCCAATATTGCAACATAACCGCAAACCCCAATGCATATGTATCTTAAATGCGAGCTGGACGATGTGACCTAACATCAAAAATCTCAATTAATTGAACATTTTATCTCAATTACAATTAATGAACGATTATTTATCACAGAACGCATCCTGCTGAAAAAACAGCTAAAACCAGCCTGGTCATGGCTGGTCAGCAGGCTGGTTTTAGAAGGGTTTTGGGCACTTCCTTTGCTGGTCAGGCTGGAACACCCACTTGGAACAACCAACTAAAACCAGCCTAACCAGCCTGACCAGGCTGAGAGACCAGCTAAAACCAGCTACTTCCATCTTAAACCAGCTAAGACCAGCCAACCAGGCTGGTTTTAGCTGTTTTTTTCCACAGGGCAGCACTCAGGAAGTTTAAAGAGAAAAAAAAAAAAAGCACAGCGGAGACTGCTTATTTCGCTATGTAAACAAAAGCTTGCAGTGCTTGCCCCGCCTCTGTGGTCTTCTGATTGGTCCACTTATTTGAAGCTGACATTGATGAGCGGCACTGTGTGTAAAAGTTTGATTTCTTTTAACATAACATGCCATGTTTTAAATGCCACTCACGTGTGAGATGCTGCGAAAAAACATAAGCTCAATGTATAGCACAGACTAAACACATGGTAATATGTTTTTAAGGGGAAAATATTAACATGATTTAAAAACGAAATAACCAACATGGGAAAATTGTGTTGGATAGAGGTTCTGAATTTCAGTTTCGATTACCTTTTGATTAACTGTCCAGCCTTAATCCAAGAGCTTTCTGACCCTGCTTAGACAGGAATGCAACTGACATGTTCAAGGTCCAGAAAGGTAGTAAGGACAGCTTTAAAATACTTTTAAATATCACATCAGTGGTTCAACCTTAATTTTAAGAAGTTGTATTGCTGTCTATGCAGGGTCAGACAGCTCTCGGATTTCATCAGAAATATCTTAATTTGAGTTCTGAAGATGAGGAACGACATGAGGGTGAGTAATTAATGACAGAATTTTCATTTTTTGGCTGAACTATCCCTTTATGTTGGCATTTTATGTTCTAACTAAAATGAATATTGCATGATGGAATTTTGACTAAATCAGGATATTGGATAACCAACCTGTGTAAAGTCTGTTGAAAAGCTTGCAGCTGAAGGTTGAAGCCATGTGACAGCTCAGATATGCTGGCATGTGTTTGTGTCTCTTGAGCCTTCACCTCAGTCCTTCGCCAGCCCTCCCTTCCCGCGTTCACGTCACAGGTACTCTAGGGATGTTTGAATTGAAAGGTTGGATGAGTCTCGTGCTGAGCATTCATTAGTAGGATTAAATCAAGAGACGGGGCGGCAATGAACTCTACCCACATATTTTCACATCTCTGCTGCTCTGATAGGTGCTCTATCACAAACGTCTGATGATTTCCTTTGACAAATGATTTGAAAATCCCATTTGGAGCTCAAAATATTGTATGTTATTAGGAAAATAGGCCGAATAAAAAACGACGCCCTGTCATCCCCTCTGCATATTTTGTATGCTAATGTTAACGTGAGGTTGTTTGAAGGTGGTTGAAGGCCGGGTACAGCTCTCACTCTGTGCCTGCCGTAGTTGATCGGGTTGTTGATTTTACTGCTTCTGCCAGTTTATCAATAGACCCTCTATGTGTGCGTTTCACCATTTCTCTTTTATTTCCCATTAGGCAGTAAACAAGCCGTGGTAATCAATCAATAGGAATTGACCTTTTTCATTTCCACCACATCACATGGCACACAGGACACATTAAATACAGAGGCAATACCAATACTCCAGTCGCATGACACAAATTACATACAGTAGTGATGCTTAGAAGAACGCTAATACTCCCTTCCCACACATGAAGGTGGATATGTGGATGGATGGATATGCGGTGGGATTTCAGCGAAATGAAAGCAATGGATAGTTTGTTTTTTTCCACAAACAAACAACAAAATGTGAAAAATAGGGCTTATGATGGATAACCTATCACGTAGGGCAGAAGGTATTTGATCTAAATTCAGTTGTTCTCAGAAAACACATTAAACGCGTCAATATTTTTATAGTGAGTTTAGAATGTTTCATCCATTATTTCAGTGACACATAAGCATCTGGCCTAAAAGAAGAAACCTCATCTGAGCCTGTTTAATATTATTAATATTATGCTAAATTTGTATTTTACATATCGTTTTATTTTTTTTCTAGTCAAATAATTGAGTGTGCAGTAAATCATTATTTTATTCATCACAATCAAACACATTTTCCATCAAAATGCTTATTACTTTAATATATCCAAACATTTTAGTTTGTTTATTAATGCTGTAACACAGTAGATTTTTACTTTATAAAACATGTGCTGTATGATTACAGAAATAAAATTTTGACTCGAAGATAATTTAAAGGTGTAGTATTTATTTTAGATTATTTTATGTTTTTTATTTTTTATTTTACTTAATTTAATTTATTTTACTTTATAAAAATGTGCTGCATTTAAAAACAGTTTGATGGAGAAAATGACTTCCAATTTAAAGGTGAAGTGTGGATTTTTTTTTTTCAACTTTAATCATTTTATTCCTATTTTGTTTTATTTTACTTTATTTTATATAATTTTATTTTTATTTGGTTATTTTACATCATTTTATTTTATTTATTAATTTTATGAAATGTGCTGTATTTAAAGTATGATTACATAAGTTAAATACTGGTTTTAATGGAGCTGTTGACTTTATTTTAGTATTTATTTATTTATTTATTTATTTATTTGTTTGTTTAGTTATTTATTTTTACTTTATTTTATTACTTCATTTTAAATCATTTTACACCTATTTTGTTTTATTTTACTTCATGTTACTTTATTTTATATCATTGTATTTATTTATTTATTTATTTATTTATTTTAAATGTGCTATATTTAAAGTATGATTACATAAGTTAAATACTGGTTTTAATGGAGCTGTTGACTTTATTTTATTATTTATTTATTTGGAGTATGATTACATAAGTTAAATACTGGTTTTAATGGAGCTGTTGACTTTATTTTATTATTTATTTATTTATTTGATCATTTAGTTATTTATTTATTTTTACTTTATTTTATTACTTCATTTTAAATCATTTTACACCTATTTAGTTGACTTTATTTTTATTTAAAGTATGATTACATAAGTTAAATACTGGTTTTAATGGAGCTTTACTTTATTTTATTATTTATTTATTTATTTATTTATTTGATCATTTAGTTATTTATTTATTTTTACTTTATTTTATTACTTCATTTTAAATCATTTTACACCTATTTTGTTTTATTTTACTTCATGTTACTTTATTTTATATCATTTTATTTATTTATTTATTTATTTATTTTAAATGTGCTATATTTAAAGTATGATTACATAAGTTAAATACTGGTTTTAATGGAGCTGTTGACTTTATTTTATTATTTATTTATTTGTTTTTATTTTTTTTACATCATTTTATTTATTTATTTATTCATTTATTTATTTATTTTAAATGTGCTGTATTTAAAGTATGATTACATAAGTGAAATACTGATTTTTAAATATGACTTAATAAATAAATCAATCAATACATACATACATAAATACATACATAACGGCAGTTACTAGACATTTTTCATTTTCAACAGAACCATTTTGTTAGCTAATATCTGTATTAACCAACTACATAACATTGCCTCGTTGACATATTTAGGTCATCACAATATAACAGCAATATGCAGTATATCACAAAAATTTAAATGCAAGGCAAGTTTGTCAACAGGGCAAGTGACAGTTCAGGCAACTGCCTGAAACGCTCTCATACTGTCCCTAGACCATTGAGCTGTCCTTATTGATGGGTTCAGCATCTGTTAGTACTCGGTAGATTGTTCAAATTCTCACAATTTCGTCTCTTTCTCATGCACACATACACTTGATTTCCACACTACAGGGAAAGCCTGCAGCTGCACTCCAGTCCTGAGTAATCCTGTACATTTTCATAGCCCCGGAGAGCATCAAAAATCAACTCCCACTCTCTTGCTCTCATTTTATGCGTGTTTATGTGTTGTTTTTATGAAGGCATTTGCCATTATGATTCAGCTGCCAAGTGTTAAGCCATTCTCTATTATCATATAAATAAGATCTTGATATGTAAGAACAGGGATACACATACACACAGTGAGCAATAAAATCTCAGATAAATGCAGCTGAATTCTGTATAAATGAAAGCGAAAGTCTAAGGTTGCAGCAGTGGCAGATGTGACTCTCCATTTCTTCTTGTTATTATCAGAACAACATTCGTAAAACGTGTATTTTTTTTGAAAACCTGTTTCTATAGTAAAAGTTTTATTTTATTGGTCAATGAAATTTCAAACAGATAAACTCAATTAAAGTGTAAAAACATCTCAAAGGTGATCCAGAGAAGGAAGGAGGTAAATTTCAAAGCAAAATTTAGTGTCATATCTGAATACATAAGGCCAATGTGATGCATGTTTACGTAGGTGTTCTGATCACCCTGAGTTTATTTTGCAATAACAGCTAGCGAAGCATTGCTGAAACTAGGCAGCAGATTTAATTCCCAACATGCTTTTTTTCTGTGCTGACACATGAATAATATGCTGCATGTTGCTTGACCCAAAAAGCAATTACTCTACAAATGGCAGTGGAGTGAGCAGTTTCCTTTTACAAATGTTTAAAGTTACATTTGGCATGTTAATGTACATTTTACTAGCTAATTAACTGTGAGAGATTCAGTATTTAAATGTTTTACCCTATTCAGTTAGTACGCTTTACTAAATGTAACAATACATTTACAGTTCAAATAAAAAAAATTGTATGTTGAGTTTCTTGGGTAAGTTTTAACAGTGTTCCATCTTACTGTGACTTACTGTAAAGTATACATTGTTTAAAGAGATAGTTCACCCAAAAATGAAAATTTGATGTTTATCTGCTTACCCCCAGGGCATCCAAGATGTAGGTGACTTTGTTTCTTCAGTAGAACACAAACGAAGATTTTTAACTCAAACCGTTGCAGTCTCTCAGTCATACAGTAAAAAAAAAAAAAAAAAAAAAAAACACAGACAAAACCAAATTAAACCCTGAGGCTTGTGACGATACACTGAGGTGTTAAGACACGAAACAGTCGGTCTGTGCAAGAAACTGAACAGTATTTATATTATTTTTTACATTTGATCAGACTCGATCAGGCTCAAAAGTTGGGAGTCTGTGAAAGAAAGAAAAGAAAAATAGTGGTAACATTACAAATTTCACAAGGACTTGGAGAGAAAGCTAAGAAGTTGAGAAACGACACAGTGAATGACCTCTTTTATGAGTGTCACTAATAAATCATTCCTTTAGCAGAGCCTTGATAAAACACATTGCAAACACTTTCCTTGTTATCTTGAGGCTTGAGGCAATCATTCTCCATGAGACAATAAATTTGAACTAATAGATCTCACAAACTCTTCTCCTGTACAATATATAAGTTCCATCTACCTTGATGAACATTACAAATACTACCAAAAAAACCTTCATTTAGAGGTTATATGAGGTCAGCAGAAGGGAATCGAGATCGCGATAACATTTATGTCAGATAGGGCTGTCATCGATTAATCGCAATTAATCACATACAAAATAAAAGTCTGAGTTTGCCTAATATATGTGTGTGTTAGGGTTGTGCCAAAGACGATAGTGTTGCATATCTGTTGCTGATGTCTTTGACGATAGCAAGACGATTATTATTATCCGTCAAAAATAGACTAGGCGCCTTACTTTACCGATGCAGTGAGGGGTATATAACTGCAGCTTGGAGATCTCCAAATGGGGGCGGGAACTCCAAAACAGAGTGGGCGCTCCAAAATAGGGCGTGGCTTCCTCCCATTGACAGACAGGCACATGACACTCATGCGCAATTTCCCGCTCAATCGAGAAGGTCCTGGCTGCAGCCTGTAGAACGGGGTGGAGCTGCATGTGGGGCAGGGCTACATGCGTCACCCCGCCCACAAATGACATCATTGGTTAATGACGCCAATGCCCTCAGCAGGATATTATTTCCACTCGTTTGTCACTGCGTTGGTGAGTAGTTGAGCTACGAGTTTTGTCTTATTTGATTAGTTGTAATGTTTGATTACAACATTGCGTTCATTATGTCACTAATGAGCGATTGTATAAGGAGATGTGAAGTAGTTAAAATAAGACTGCCCTCGTGTGTGTGTGTTTGGCTACAGGTGTTATGAACTGGGAGAAATGGAATGCATCATCCAAGGCTGTATTGCGGGTGCCCTTTGACATCAGAGAGTGCAACAAATGCAAAATGTTGTTCAAATCCTACTCTGGGTTTTATGGTAATGGGAGGTATGGCTGCTTGAGAGGATTCTATGACAGTATAGAGGATATGGACTCCTGTTTTATGTGCCAGTGCTAGAATGCCTGTGGAACGTAGTAGAAGGGAGAATCAATGTTAACCCAAAAGGTTTGTGTGTGTTGGTCTTGTTTTTTATCCTGGAGGGAACTTGTGTGTATGTGTGTGTGTGTGTGTGTATTATTACATGTTAAATGTATGTGGTAACAACGGAAGACACAACAGGTGGGCCTCTGCTAATAAAACAGTGATGTTAAACTGCTGTTTTGTATGACCAATAAAATGAAATACTCAAACTGCATTATCTTCATGTTCTTTGAGTTTATTCCTCTTCATATATTGTTTAGTCCAACGCTTTTGGACTTCCAACTTTCTTTAACATGAGGTAATCTCTATATTTTATCTCTACATGTACACATAATTTACTGTGAAAGGTTTTGTTATCAGAACAAAGCAATAGCTGTCATTGAGTTCTTATAAAAATGGCACTTAATCAATTCATAATTCTAAGACAACATTTTCAAAGAAACTTTAAGTGTTGAGTTGGTGACAAAAAAAACAAAAAAAACATTAAATACAAGTGAATGCGTAAATAAAAATAAAAACCCATAAATAATTTAAATTTGCAAATAAATATTAATCATTGCGATATACAGTTCTTAATGCACAAAGATATGACAGGTCGAAAGCAGGAAGTGGATGCTTGCTTAGAAATAATAATGAAATTTTGCCCAAAATAATGAATGAAAACATAATGTATTATGTTTGGTATAGATTAATATTACATGTAGATAATTAACGAATTCATAATATATTGTTTATTTTTGTATGTAAGTTAATATCACAAATTATATTTTATATATATATATATCTTCAGTTGCGCTCTTAACCGCATTTCCTGTTTACAGAGGTGTCTACGTCATTACATTTCATTAGCCAACTGAACCATTTATTAATATCACATGTAGATAATTAACAAATTTATAATATATTGTTTAATATTTTATATGTAACAGATATTTAATATCACGAATGAATCGTAGCTTGAACTATGCTCGTAACCGCATTTCCTGTTTACGGAGTTGACTACGTCATTACATGTCATTAGCCAATTAAAGCGTTTGTGGGCGGGACCATGTGTGTAGCCCCGCCCCACGTGCAGCCCCACCCCATTCTGCAGGCTGCAGCCGGGTATACTTGCCTCAGTCCACTTCAGTGTAAACTCCGCCCCACAGCTGATTTTAAAGATTTTATTGGTTGTGTAAATCGCAGTGTTGATTACCTACATTATGCTACACATATGCTAACCCCTAAACTTACCCCACACCTTACCCTAACCAGTGAAATTGACTGCAGGGCGGGATTGGCGCTGAATAGCGTGGGAGATAAATAGTTAATAAGATTATGCGATATCGCCGGGCCGTTCTGTAACTCCCCAACTGGACCTCACCAGAAAATTGGACCTTTTTAGTTACATCCAGCGTCACTACCCCCTCCGACCCTGCGAATTTCAAGAACCGGGATGCCCCCGTTGCTTAAAACACAGAGATAGAGTAAAACCCTGCACTTCACTGGGACTGCTCGCAGGAGAGCTCGTGGGTGATTCCCGTTTATGTCATTAACCACTGGCTACGAGCTTTGGGGCTCTGCTCTCACTGAGCATATTTATTTATATAGCATAGTTTATTATATTTGAAATCAACTACAAATTGTTTATTTTATAAAGTTTAGTTTTGAAACGTAAGTCAATAACAATAGGCTGAAGCCAGAGCCAATGGGGAAAGTCGCTGCGTGATGAGACCCCGCCCCATTTGAAGGTTCTGCCCACTTTTGGAGTTCCCGCCCCATTTTGGAGATCTGCGGTCTGCAGTTTTGTATACTTGGAGGAAGTGCAGATAGCCTCTTCTGAGGCGCTTCAGAAAATTGCCGCGAGGTGGCTGGTATAAACACAAGCATTAATTAGATTGGCCGCGTCGCAGAGCCGGCGCCAGGACACAGCCAAGTGGCAACCTCCCGATCTCCCTCTTGAAGCCAACACGGAAGTGACTAAAACTGCAATTCATCGACTGGCCGCTAGAGACTGGCTGCAAAAGGGAGTCAGTCCCATAGACTCCCCATGTTAAAATGCCCAACTTCACAGCAGAAAAAAATATGTTTACAGCCTGGTTCAAAAAGTGTTTTTGGTCTATATAGCTAATTTTGGCCTTCATGTCAACTGTGAGGGGGGTGAATTTTTTTATAACTCATCCATTTAATTTATATTAAGCCTTAAAGTTCTGCATAATTTAGGGCATGGCCATTTAAATGACAGGTGGATTGCCGCTGCTGTCACCACCGTTGCGCTAGATGGGCGTGGTTTCAGCATCAGCTCAACCCACGTCCCGCCTATTTGCCAATTTTCAATTATCCGGGAGTGACGTGCAATGACGCGATTCCAAGATGGCGACGGCTGACTCCCGCCCACTAAGAGCTTCAAAAATGATCTTCAGAAACATACGGGTGACGTCACGGACACTACGTCCATGATTTTTACAGTCTATGGACACAGCATTTAAATTTCAAAGGGGGGGAACTAATCACGGTGAGCGGGCGGGGGTGTTTTGGGTGGGAAGTTGCAGACGCTCACGAAAGCATGGAATCGCTTTCTTATGTGCTTTTTTCCGGTTTTACTTTCACCTTTGAAATCGATCACGTTCAGCAAGGAGGGAAGAGGATGGAAAAGGCGTGCAAAGTAACTTGTTTTGAGGGGAACACCCCCCCCCCCCACCTCCCACCTTTTTTTGCGCTGCAGAAGTGTGCAGTGTAAATAAGGGGTAAGAGATTTATTCATCATACAGTGATGCAACTATTGTATTCACCTAGGGTACCGGGAGTGTTTTTTAAAGTGCTTAAACTCGCACTAGACTAGGCCAGGCTAGTCATTATGTTAATGTTCTTTGCTCGTTTTCTGTACCTGTTTTTTTTGTTTGTTTATTTTGAATAACTAAGGAAATATAAGCATTAGTAACTTACAATGTTTCTATTAAATTGTTATCATGTTAAACATAAATTAAGTCATATACTCAATAGTATATGTATTTATTATAATTGTCATAGAATTTATATTTTATAAAAATACAAATATTTTGTACATAAATAGCATATTTATCTTAAATATGTACATTCATTTTTGTGTATTTATATATACATAATAATTACACACAGTGCACACAAATATATTAGGCAAACTCAAACTTTTATTTAGTACGATCTGGACATTTGTTTCTCGTTATGGATAAATCTAAGAGCCTACCACACAAAAATGAACATAACAATAGCCAGTTAGCGCATGCCACTAATACGTCTGCATGTTCTTTGTGTCTCTGTGTGAAGGAGTGGTGTAGTTCCCTTTCGATACTACACTCGTACTGCGTCGTTAGACGCTATGGGAAAAAGTCCTTTTTTCTCCTTGACTGAAGCCTTTTTCATAAACGCAGTGCAACTGCACGGCCATTGGATCGTGCAGAGAAACGAAACGAGCCAATGACTCGGCAGCGGTGCTGCACGAGCCTATGGCGAAGATGCCCGCCGAAGCCCGCCAGAAGGGGCGGGGTCAATGGCTATATAAGCGGCCGCTTCGCCATAGGGAATCAGATTTCTTCTCCTTCAGCGACGATTCTTCGCTTACAAGAAAGAAGCCTACTCGCCATGACAAGCACCTGCAAGCGGAGTGATTCTGCAGCTGACTCGCCGCCCGCTGACGCCGGCTGCAACGCATCCTCCCCTGCCGCCATCCGGCGATTTTCTCGCGCTAAAAGAGCAAATAAGGCGTTGTTTCAAATGCCGCGCCGTTTTTGTCGTGCATGCAAGGCCCCCTTGCATGCTGCCGACAATCACGGTGAGTGCGTCTCCTGCTTGGGGCTTCCCCATGCGGAGGCAGCACTCAAAGAGACGGATTGTCCCCATTGCGGGGATATGAGTCTCTCCTCTCTGCGCTCACGGATAGCGTTCTTTTCAGAACGCGACTCCGCCCCTCGCGCCCTCCCGTTTCCTTCTTCACAGGAGCCTGTGAAGAAGAAACAGCGGGGTAGAGGATCTCAGCGCTCGGAGTTAGGTGAGATCACGTCGGCTCAGCCCCCGCGTGCCTCGCCTTCTCCACAAAGAGAGGGTTCCCCTGTGCTCTTCACCCGCCCAGATCTGTGTCCCTCTGCGGCTGCGAGCGACATGGTCTCCTTCGGCGGGAGTGAAGATGACATGCTGGACAGCATGTCACTGGCTGCTTCGGATGCTGAGGAGCTGTCGGGCTCGATCAATGACCCCGCCCCCCTGCCATCCGCCGACACTAGCGATCCCAGGTCCAAAACTGGCATGGACGCCGAGCTCTTCCGTGTTCTGACCAGAGCTGTGGACGAGCTGGGATTGGAGTGGTCTCCTCCGGAGGAGCCCCCACGCAGCCTCCTCGACGAGTGGTTCCTGCCGGGGCGCCGTCAGGCCCCTCACCAGCGGGCCTCTCCGTTCCTCCCTGAGGTCCACGAGGAACTCACCAGATCCTGGCGCGCCCCCTACTCAGCGCGCCTGCGTGCCTCGTCTTCCTCCGCCCTCACGTCTGTCGACGGCGCCGAAGACAAGGGTTACGAGAAGCTGCCTCCCCTGGATGAGTCAGTGGCCGCCCACCTTTGCCCGCCCACTGCCATCGGATGGAAAACCAAGGCTTCCCACCCGTCTAAGCCGTGTAGGACGACCTCGGCTCTCGCCGGAAGCGCCTACATGTCGGCCGGACAAGCTGCTTCAGCTCTGCACTCGATGGCAATTCTCCAGGTGTTCCAGGCCAAGCTTCTCGCCCAATCAGACAAGTCTGCCTTGGACCCTGCCACTTTGACAGAATTGCGAAGCGCCACGGACCTGGCTCTGCGCGCTACAAAAGCCACAGCCCAGGCGATTGGCAGATCCATGGCCAGCTTGGTCGTGCTCGAGCGCCACCTTTGGCTCACGTTAACGGAGATCTAGGATGCGGATAAGGTCTCCTTTCTGGATGCCCCGATCTCCCCCACAGGTCTGTTTGGGCCGTCCGTGGAGGGATTCGCTGAGCGTTTCTCTGCGGCACAAAAGTCGTCCCAGGCTATGCGACACTTTCTGCCAAAACGCTCGAGTTCCACAGCTGCTTCCGGGCGCCCCAAGTCTGCACCGCCCCAGCAGCCGGTGAAACCCGCGTCTACGACCCCTTCTGCCGCTGCTGCCGCAGCCCAGCCAGCCAAGGCCGAGCCAAGACTGCGCTCTCGCTCTGCTAGACGTTACCCCTTCCCCAAGCGTCAGGGACCGCGTCCTAAGCTGGCGTTGGATCCGGCGCCTCCGTCGTCGTCCTAATCCAGGCGAAAGGAAGAGGAGGGGGCAAAGTCTCGCGCTGGCCGGACCACCCCCCAAGAGGCCTCTGCTGAACCTCCAAGCACCTCGCTCAATGCCGGGTGCCGAGGGCGGTGTGTTTTGTGTAAAAGCTGTTGTGAATACTGGGTCCATGTGTCTTGCGCCCATACAAACAGTCGCTGTGACAGCGAACAAAATAAAACACAAACATCCTCAAAAAGAGAGCAAATTTCCTCTTCCAATCATAAAGGGTGTCTCGTGCCATTGCGATGGCCAACCGCCCGAACCGATTATACCCTTGGCCACTCGGGCAGAGGCCTGGCAGGCCATCCCCGGGGGGGCAGACTGGGTATTGGGGATAGTAAAAAGAGGCTACTCACTCCAGTTCGCTCGAAGGCCCCGCGTTTCAGCGGCGTGGTCCCCACCGTGGTGATGAGCAGGGACGCTCACGTCCTGCGCTCAGAGGTGATGATATTGCTGGAAAAGGCGCCATAGAAGTGGTCCATCCAGCCCAGAGCGACTCGGGGTTTTACAGCCGCTACTTCCTCGTCCCCAAGAAGGATGGGACTCTTCGACCCATTCTCGATTTAAGACGCTTGAATCAGGCCCTCATGAGACGGCCGTTCAAGATGTTAACTCTGAAGCAGATCCTCTTGCACGTTCGCTCAGGGGACTGGTTTCTCTCGCTGGATCTGAAAGACGCATACTTTCACATCCAGATAGCCCCCATCACAGGCGATTCTTGAGATTCGCCTTCGAGGGAGTGGCTTATCAATACACGGTCCTGCCCTTCGGCTTGTCCCTGGCTCCCGCACGTTTACAAAGTGCATGGACGCGGCTCTCGCCCCCCTGAGACAGAGGGGAATCCGCATCCTCAACTACCTCGACGACTGGCTCGTTCTGGCCCAGTCGGAGGAAGAACTGTTGTCTCACAGGACCCTTCTCCTCAGCCACTTAGAGTGCCTAGGACTCAAGGTCAATTTGCCCAAGAGTATGTTGCACCCCAGCCGGAAAATATCGTTTCTGGGAGCAATTTTCGATTCAACTCAGCTGAGGGCTATGGTTGTGCCAGAGCGAGCTCTGTTAATACAGCAATTAGCGGGTTCGTTCAGGGCCGGAGCCCGCTTCCCCCTCAAGCGGTTTCAGAGAATGCTAGGTCTTATGGCCTCGGCATCCCCAGTGCTGGAATTGGGCTTACTACGTATGCGACCCCTTCAGCGTTGGTTGAAACCACGAGTTCCGCCTCATGCATGGCGTCACGGCCGTCTGCATGTCAATGTGGACCGAGCTTGTGTGAAAGCCCTGGCCCCCTGGAAGGACCTGCAATGGTACAAAAGGGGCGTGCCCTTGGGTTTGGTCTGCAGAAGGAAGGTAGTCACAACGGATGCCTCCAACAGGGGTTGGGGGGCGTTGTGCGATGGCAGCCCAGCCTTCGGCCTATGGTCAAAGGCAGAGGAGGGATTTCACATCAACTGCTTGGAAATGCTGGCAGTATGTCACGCCCTCTGCGCCTTCCTGCCAGATCTGAAGGGACACCACGTACTGGTCCGCTCGGACAGCATGACTGTGGTGTCTTACATAAATCGCCAGGGGGGTCTCTCCTCCAGACTCCTCTTCACTCTGGTGAAGGATCTTCTGGAATGGGCTCAGTGCAACCTGGCTTCATTGAGAGCGGTTCACGTGCCGGGCAAACTGAACCAGGGCGCGGATATGCTATCACGAAGCAATGTCCCCTCGGGAGAGTGGATGCTTCACCCGCAGACGGTTCAGAAAATTTGGGAGGTCTTTGGCAAGGCAGAGGTCGACCTCTTCGCCTCAAAAGACAACTCTCATTGCCCAATATATTTTTCGAAAGAGAGAGATGCGTTGGCCCACGATTGGCCCAACCTCCTCCTGTATGCTTTTCCCCCGACGTCTTTGATTCCTCAAATACTCAAACGAGTCAGGGAACAACGTCACAAGCTCCTCCTGGTGGCCCCGCTTTGGAGGACTCAGCCATGGTTCCCGGAGCTATGTCAGCTGCTTTGCGCAGCCCCTTGGCCGATCCCCTTGAGACGAGACCTTCTCTCTCAGGCGAACGGGGCCATTTGGCATCCCCAGCCCAATCTATGGGCCTTACACCTGTGGTGTTTGAACGGGAACCTGAGAACCTCTCGGAAGGAGTTTTGAACACAATCTCTCAAGCTAGAGCTCCGTCTACTAGGCGCCTCTACGCTTTTAAGTGGTCCGTTTTTTCCACCTGGTGTTCCACCCGTGGAAAAATCCGGTTTCTTGTGACATATCTGTGATACTGTCTTTTCTCCAAGAGCTGTTGGATAAGGGTCGTTCCCCTTCCACACTCAAGGTCTATGTGGCTGCTATAGCGGCCTCTCATGCCCCAATAGCAGGCCAGTCGATTGGCAGGAACAACTTGGTTGTTCGTTTTCTGAAGGGGTCTAGAAGGATGAATCCTTCCCGCCCCCACACTATCCCTACTTGGGACCTATCCACGGTTCTGAGGGCGCTAAAGAGTTCCCCCTTCGAACCGTTGTCGGATGCAGACCTTAAGACTCTGACACTTAAGTCCGCCTTGCTGCTAGCCTTAGTGTCAGTCAAACGTATAGGAGATCTGCAAGCGCTCTCTATAAGCCCCTCCTGCCTTGAGTTTGGACCAGGCGACTCTAAGGTCATCCTGAAACCAAGGCATGGTTACGTGCCTAAGGTGCCCTCCACCCCGTTTAGGGCACAAGTGGTAACGCTCTCTGCTCTTCCCTCTTCGGAAGGTGATCAAGAGTTGAGTCTGCTCTGTCCTGTTAGGGCATTGAGAATGTATGTCGAGCGATCCGCCCCCTTTAGGAAGTCGGATCAGCTCTTTGTATGCTTTGGTGGCCGCAATAAGGGACAACCGGTCACAAAGCAGAGACTTTCTAGATGGATAGTTGATGCTATCTCCCTAGCCTATTCCTCCTTGGGTCTAGAATGCCCCGTCGGAGTGCGTGCCCACTCAACAAGAGGCGTGGCCTCTTCCTGGGCGTGGTCTAGTGGTGTATCCATGGCAGAAATCTGTGCGGCGGCCGGCTGGGCCTCGCCGTCCACATTTACTAGGTTCTACAGCCTAGACATCCCCGCCCTACAGGCGGGAATCCTTTCTGCATGAGTAATCACAGGAGAGCGATTCTCGACCAGACCTTGTTCTACTCGTCACTAGGGCCGTTGGGTCTAAGTACGGGTTCGGTCGTTCTCTCCATGGCATGGCGTTTATGGACCGGTTCCCATAGCGTCTAACGACGCAGTACTATCGTAACCTCGGTTCCCTGAGATACGGGAACGAGTACTGCGTTACGGGCCATACCATGTTGCTGCACAACATAATCGTCGCTTCAGTCGAAGTAACCTGATTCCCTATGGCGAAGCGGCCGCTTATATAGCCATTGACCCCGCCCCTTCTGGCGGGCTTCGGCGGGCATCTTCGCCATAGGCTCGTGCAGCACCGCTGCCGAGTCATTGGCTCGTTTCGTTTCTCTGCACGATCCAATGGCCGTGCGGTTGCACTGCGTTTATGAAAAAGGCTTCAGTCAAGGAGAAAAAAGGACTTTTTCCCATAGCGTCTAACGACGCAGTACTCGTTCCCGTATCTCAGGGAACCGAGGTTACGATAGTAACCGAGTACGTTTTGTCTACTACACAAACTCAAACACACATTACGCTCTCTGTTTTCAGTTTCTGCCATCTCAATATATGAGGACATGAACAAACAAAATTCATCCCCAGAGCTGCTCCAAGAGTAAATTCCTCAGCATTTCACTATTTAATTTAAGAAAAATACCGTCAAATACAGAAATTATAATGGAAATATTTTATAATTGTATACTACTTGTATACTGTATACTTTTATACTCAAAATAATAATAATAATATTTTTAAAAGAATATTATACAAACAGGATATTCTTCGTCCAGTTTTCATTCATTCTTCATACAGTTTTATTGGGCAGCATCTTATTTAACAAACAAAATTCATTTGATTATACATTTTAAAAGACACATTTTTGATGATGAATTAGTTTTAAATCATAAAACACAAGATCCAGAAATAAATAAAATAGATTTCATGAAGCCCTAAATAAAAAAAGGGTCTGGCTGCAGACATGCACCTGCACTCTCAGACACCTGCACTTCCGGAAGTGACGTCACTTTTATTTTTACTTTATTTTATTTATTTATTTATTTTAATTAAATCTCTTAACATTTTACAACAGTAGCCAGGTGGTGAAGACGAGAAAAAAAAAAACTAAATTACAATGCCACTCGCAATCGCCACCTGCACTCTCAGCTACCTGCGACGTCGGTTGCAATCCACACAAATGGTGCGTGTTGCCAATAGAGACAAGACGCTGTGGTCGTTAAACGATTAAAACTAATTTAATAGCATAACGTACAGGGTCCTGCAAGTCATCTGGAGGAGATAACAAGACCCGCAAATCCATGGCCACAGAACAGCAGAATATGAACGCAATGCGCAAAGTCTCTCGTTAAGCTTTTTCCTCCTGTAGAAAACCATTAACACTTAATATGGCTTAATGTATTAAGATACATTAAGTGCCATTAAACGATCAAATTTGTAATATAGTTTATTAATTGAATATACTTCAAGGCAATTAAGCCATATTAAGCCATGTTAATGGTTGTCTACAGGAAGAAAACGCTTAACGAGAGACTTCATATTCTCTCATTCATATTCTACTTCATATTCATATTCGTTCACATTCTGCTGTTCTGTGGCCACGGATTTGCGGGTCTTGTTTTTATCTCCTACAGGTGACTTGCAGGACGCTGTATGTTATGCTAAATTAGTTTTAATCGTTTAACCACCACAGCTTCTTGTCGCGATTTGTGTGGATTGTAGGTGAAGTCGCAGGTAGCTGAGCGTGCAGGTGGCGATTGCGAGTGACATTTAGTTTCTTTTTTCTTGTCTTCACCACCTGGCTACTGTTGTAAAATGATGAGAGATTCGATGAAAAAAATAATAAATATATGAAATAAAGTAAAAAATTAAATAGACTGCAAATGACGTCACTTGCGGAAGTGCAGGTGTCTGAAAGTGCAGGTGCATGTCTGCAGCCAGACCCTATTGAAATTAAATGGTAACTTACTGTGTGGAGTTTAATTGGGAACCAGAGTTACATAAAAGAAAAACATCTTAATAAGAATCTTTAAATGTATCCATATTCATCTTTTCCTAGAAAGCCAATGAAAATTGACTGAAAATACATTATTTGGTATTTTCAGGAGCTGGATGCAAAAATGGATACAAATTCACTCATCACCCTTTATAATTAATCTCTTCAGTGTCATTGTAACATTGCCAGGATTTTAATTTTCTTCTGCAAAAAAATAAATACTTGGACAACAAAACTGAATTGAGCTAAAGCTGTTTATCTGAGTCGTAAAGCCCTGTTTTTAATGAATTTAACAAGTTTATGTTCATTCTGATACACAACATTCACAAGATGTACACAAGCTGACAGTACAGCCTCTTATCCATGACAGCAGCTTGAATTGAGTGTGTTCTCTCATGTTCTCAGAGATTCAGATGTGTTTGTCATGCATAATTGCTGCAAAAGAGGTAAACAAGGGCAGTTTCTCTCAAAACACAGGGACAGATGTTTCTATGATTACGAGTGTGTGACAGTTGTGAATGTTAGATGGATGGTTGAGTATTTGTGTGTGTGTGCATGGGTACTGTAGGTTTGTGCTAGAGAAGGTCTTTGTGTGCATGTGTAGGTTTGATTGTATAAGACTTCTTTCAATTCCGCACATTGTAACTCTATGTTCTATATTCATAGGCAGGAATAAAACCCCTACGGCCCATCTGTGAGATGTAGATACTTGCAGCTTTGTATCTACAGATTGTAGCAAGAGGTTTTATCACATCTGCAATCAGATAAGACAATAGAAACATTGTGGTAACTTGCTTGCAAAACTCAGAGGCAGAAATGTGTCTAGCCCAGTGGTAATCATTAGTACAGTTACTTTTGAATATAATTGAAAATCATATTAAATGTAGGTCTAAGTATAGGAGGAGGATATTCATTTCATCCCATCAATTCTTCCAGGTTCCCTCCATCTCCCGCTTCGTTTAAATGCATTTTATTAAATATCTATGATCTTTATTGCTTATATAGTCCATTGGGTGATGTAGAACTGCTTATCTCGCATTTCTTTTTAAAACTACCTCCTAGCCTTTAAAACTGAAAATTCAGCCCTGTCAGGATGTTTTTGCCACCGATATACTACCGATATTTTGCACCAAAACAATAGCTGAACAAACAAATCAATATCCATCAAGCGCATAGACAGCGGAGTAAACATTGACACAAACACAAGCACACAGGATATATTTTCCATCTATCCTTTCAGAATCTGGAGAGTGTGTTTGTCATGCTGAAGTTCATTATACGGTGCTTTTTCCTGGAAGTCTCTCTTTTGTGAGCATCTCTTGGACCTCTTCAGCTGAAATGCTTCTCCTTGTGATAGTAATAGGACACAAAAAACATAAGAGTGATGACAGAAGTCAGCATGAAATGGAAATTCATCTGTTTTCCAAATGGATGTTGTAGATCTTATTGGGAATGCTTAATTCATTTAAAAAATGTCTCATTTAAACATATTTTTTGATCTGGTAGTTCCTAATCAAAATGTCATAATTCAATATTCCGAGACTTCTCTCTGGTGACATATGCCAGACTTCTCAAACCATTTAGTTTGCTTAAACCCTGTTCATTTCTTACAGTCAACTGCAAACTCGCATTCAAATCTGCCTTCATACTGTATAATCAACAACCAATGGATAGAACCAAGTCCTGCCATACATTGTTTTTTTTTTCTTTTTTGACACTCGCTTTCTCTCAGATGTACAGCACAATACAGAAAAAGATCTGTCGCTTCACACTTTCACTGTGTTAATTAGTCTATTAAAGGTCCACTGAAGTGCCTTGAAACATGCAGTGTTATTCTATGTGTTGATGTAATTTCAACTGAAACAGGAAGACAGGGTGGGACATATCAAGTAGCCCTGCCCCCTTTTTTAAATAGCCAATAGCGTTTTGTTTATATCATAGCTTGGACAAGAGCTGCTGAGCTCGGTAACGCTGCATTTGACAGCACATGACAGCCACAGTCCAATAGACTAGATTCAATGTAAAACTGTTAATGTGTAGTTGAAAAAAATGTGTCATTTTGGTGCATGGCACCGGTGTTATCTCTTATACTCATCAGTGCTGTTTATCTAACCGTTTCTCCTCCTAATCTCATCCATCTAAAATATAGCATCTAAATATAGCAAATATGGCATATAATATATCGCTATAAAATATAGCATTCTGTATAGAATTCAAATGAATCCAATAAATTTTATGGTCTGTGCCGACTTGCGCATATGATCTGAGGGGGCGGGAAGCTTTGGATTCTAGAGAGCATTTGATTGGATAGAAAGTTTGATGAGAAGCTGAAGTGCAGGGTGATGTCATAAAAATCGTTGATCCATATTGGTGGAAGTTAGACACTGTAACTTTTGAATGCTTATATCTCGTAAATATGAATTTTGTTAGTGTTTTGGAATGCACTAGCTTAAAGATAACCTTAAGGCTAACATATTCATACTAAAAGCCAAAAAACTTACATTTTGATTTCATGGGGACTTTAAAGAGCAAAAATGCCCCAGTTTGACTTATTATTATTATTTTTTTAATATCATCTGATATAGCTAATATCTCATGAAAGTGAGTTTTTTCTAAATATTAGGAGAAATATCAATATTCACGATTGCAAATGTGACACTGATTTCATGAACAGCTCAAGAAGTTAATATTAAGTGACTGACATTTTAGAGAAAACAGTTGCAAACAGTTCTTGTTTTTGCTGTATTTTGACAACGAAAAAAGTTCCAAATAAAGCCAAAGTAGAACTGTTTCGCATCTCTGAGTTTCGTTACTAAATCAATCAGCCGTTTGAACGAATGACTTACTCAGGCACTGATTTGCCACACCTACTGGCGATTTTAGGTTTATATTTAAAGGGGCGGTTGACTGTTTTCTTTTCTAGGCTTGATTGTGTTTATAGGGTGAAGTCTAACATGTGTTAATGTTTCGTTTTTTAAAAAACGCATAATTTTTCACATAATTCTCCTTTATTCTACACCACTCTGTCCCTTCTCCGATGAACGCTCGATTTATTTTCGGGTTTTGTGAAGACCCTCCCTCACAAATACGCAATGGGCTAAAGATTGGTTAGCTGGCCCAGTGTGTTGTGATTTGCTAAACCACTAGAGCGCGTTCAGAAACATCACACCCCTCACATGCGATCCGGTTGTATAGAGACAGAGCGATGCGCGTCATAACCTGAAAACCACGCCCACTGGGGCAGGGGGGCAATCCAACGCTCTCCATTGACTTTGTATTGTTGGAAGCTGCCTCCTTGTCATTTCTGACATTTCTAACAAAAACAGAACAATGTCTAAAATCTGCTATGTGACGAGGTATACAGTAAACAAGCTAAAAACGCCAGAACTACTATTTTATAAGCTGTCGACCCCAAAAAACAAGCGTTTAATGACAAAAGTAGAGTTCAATGTGTCATATTACACTAAGAACTTTGCTCACTGGTGGGGAAACTTAATCGCGACAGGAAACAATCATTATTTTTAACCATTTCAAAGGATTATTCCACCACATATGTAAACTTGAGAGGAGGAGATATATTGAGAAACTAAATTTCAGTGTTTCCCCTGCCACTATATTAGGGGGGGCGGCTTAAATAAATAAATATTTAATGCCTGTATTTGATTATCAGAAAAATTAAAACACACAAGAATTTCTGAAAAAAAAAAAGAAAAAGACTGTAGGGCCCTATTGTTCAAAATGTTGAAATTGAGATTCTTCAACTTATTTTTTCACAGAAATAAATGTTTTTGTTATTACACAGAGAGTAATGTACCGAAAAAGTACTGTACCGTACTGTACCGTACCGTTGGTAACCTGCAATCCTTGGGGAAACACTGAATTTTAATTGGTCGTTGTCAGTGCTCCATTTCCTTACCTTTCTTTTGCTGAAGAAATTATCCAACTGAATGACCCAACGTGAAATACCCTGACATCTACAACTATTTGTGTCCTTAAACGCTCGTTTTCTGGGGTCAACAGCTTACTAAAATGTAGTTTTGGGTTTTTTAGCTTGTTTACTGCACACCTTGTCACATAGCAGCTTTTAGATATTGTTCTGTTTTTTGTTATAAGTCAGAAATGACGAGGCAGCTTCCCGTAATAAAATGCCAATGGAGAGCATTGGATTGTTTTCCCCCCGGTGTGGGCGTAGCCTAAATGCGCTGTGTCTCTATTGCAAACAATGGCGTCATCAATATTGCTTATCAGTTTGAGCCCGAACTGAGAGATCCAGAGCGCGTGCAGAGCAGAGGGGATGCGAGAAATTATATTTTATGTAAATTTCTGAGTTTAATGATGTCACCAACCCGGAAAGTAGCTCACTGTAGTCCCTACAAGCCATTTTTGTAGGCACTAAACTGCCATAAATTTAAAAGACAATATCTCCGATTGTATTGAACTTTTAGCCTTGCGACTTTGCAGATATTGTTTATGCTCAAACAGCAACAGTACACACTAAAGTTAAAAAAGTGAAATCACAATTAACCACCCCTTTAAATGACGTTTTCCCAAATCATTTCAAATATCAGTATTCAATGTTTTTTTTTTAAAATCCAACTAAAAAATTTAGTATATAGTGTCTTACTATTTGAAATATTTTATTTAATTTAAGAATTTAACACAAAAGATGATACACACATTTAATTAGTTTAGAAAAATGGCCTTATAAAGGTAAAAACACCCATAAAAAGGTACAAATGTATTGTGTATATAATTATGTGTATGTGTGTGTATGTAAATATTTCTTAATGTATACATTTCTGTTTGTGTATGTAAATATACAGAGCACATGCACATATATTATGTAAACACAAAATTTTATTTTGGATGCGATTAATTAGTTTGACAGCTCGAGTAAAAATCAGTTTAAACTTTTTGTAAATGTTAATTTCTTGCACTAATGACCACACAGAATATGAAGAATGTCAAAAGCTTTGGGAGTCTGCTGTCTATGGCAGTCCTAAACCTGTCAAAGTACCAGCATAATAACACACTCAAATTATCATCTAATTACCGTTATCGACAAAATTCCAGAAAATATCAAGATATAATTTTTTGTCATTATTGCACACATCTAGTCACTACTTCTTTTACATAGTGACTTTAAGTATTAAAGATGGTAAACATTTTATGTTTCAGGAAGCTGTTTATAGGAGCCCAGATTACTTACCGGTACTGGTATCGACAAGCTATTAATACGGTGTATGTTTCAAGCAATTAGTGTGTGTGTGTGACACATTTGTGCTAGAGAGCTTCACACATGCATCATCCAGGTGTCGTGGTATGGTGCGGCAGCAGGTCTCTGACATTACGGTTTTCTGTTAATTGACTGATGCGTTTGATCTATTTTGGGCCCAGGAGAATAAATAGAGTGGATGAGTAGACTAAGTACAACAAAAAGTGTTCATGTGTGTAAGTATGTTGTTCAGGATTGTTGCACCCTCCACTGTTTGTCTAATAGAAAAGCATCTCATGCAGGTTGCTTCTCAGTATAATATCCTCCATCAAGGACAACCATTATCACTGCATCCTCAGATACGGAAGGTGGTTTTCAGGCAAAGGGCACGTTATAAGACAAGCCCCATTAAAACGATGTACCTGTAGTGTTTCATAAGGGCCCAAATACGTATCATGTTTCAAAGCGTAGAGAATGCTGCAGGAGACGCAGCTTGTAGCATCTTCACTGAGGCTCAGAAGAGTGCTGACTTTAATGACCACCACAGCTGTGTTTGTCTGTGCGTGAGTCTTGTCCTCCTTTTAGCTCTGTTCCAGAACTTGGTGTGCTGCCTCACTGCCTACACAAGCGTCTGACTTCACAGGAAGCACCCTAATGCTCATGGAATCTCATAAGTGACTGATTTAGGAGGGTCATTCTACTTAGGCACAATTGCTTGTTGAGATTTCACTTGTTGACCTGGTGTTAACATGTTGGTTAGCATGTTGCATTGTACTATAGTAAACATACTGTAACAACTGTAGCATGAAGTCTCTTAGTCTCCCCAAGGCTGCATTTATTTGATCGGAAATACAGTAAAACAGTAATATTGTGAAATATCACTGATTTCAAATAACTAAAGCTGAATTTTCAGCAGCCAGTACTCCAATCTTTAGTGTCACATGATCCTTCAGAAATCATTCTAATATGTTGACCTGTTGCCCAACATTTCTTATAGTTTAAAACTGTTTTTGATTTTGATCAATAGAATTGCATTTATTTGAAACTATTTGAAAAACTTATATTATAACAGTCGCTATTAATCAATCAAGTTTCCTTGCTAAATCAAAATTTTTATTTCCTTTTTCAATCAATCAATCAATCAATCAACAACTTAACCCCATTGTTTTGAATAGTCGTTTTTTGATTTTTTTTTACATTTTAATCTCAGTGTGTATTTTCTTTTATTTTTAAAATTCGTATTAATAATTGTATTATCAGTTAATTTAACTATTTATATTTTTAAATATACTTTTATTTTTCATTTAGTACTGATTATAATGAAGTTTATAATGAAAATAAACCTTTTTTTTTTTTCAATCAATCAATCAGTCAATCAATCGCTTAACCCCATTGTTTTGAATGTTTTTTTTAATCTTAATGTGTATTTTGTTTTTTCTTTTTTGTCTTTTCCTTTTAAAATTTGTGTTAATAATTTTATTATCAGTTAATATAATTATTTATATTTTTAAGTACATTTTAATTTTTAATTTAGTACTAATTATAATAAACATTTTATAATGAAAAAAAAAACTTTTTCAATCAAGCACATTTGATCAATCAATCAACTTAACCCCATTATTTTGAATCATCGTTTTTTTTTTCACCTTTCATCTTTCATGTGTATTTTCTTTTGTTTTTTTTTCTTTTTCTTTTTTATTGTATTTTTAAAATTCATAATAATAATTGTATTATCAGTTAATTTAGCTATTTAGATTTTTAAATACATTTTTATTTTTAATTTTGTACTGATTATAATGAACAGTTTATAATGCAAAAAAATGTTGTTCATTCAATCAAGCAATCCCCATCCCCATTGTTTGGAATGGTATTTTTGTTTATTTTAATCTTAATGTGTATTTTTATTTTTATTTTCCCTTTTTCTTTTCTTTTTAAAATTTGTGTTAATAATTGTATTATCAGTTAATATAATTATTTATATTTTTAGGTACATTTTTATTTTTAATTTAGTACTAATTATAATAAACATTTAAAAATTAAAAAAAAAATGTTCAATCAAATGAGTCAATCACTTAACCCCATTGTTTTGAATGGTAGTTTTTGATTTATTTGTATCTTAATTTTAATGTGTATTTTCTTTCTTTTTGTCTTTTTTTTATTCATTTTTTTCACATAATTAAATACATTTTAATTTGTTTTACCATTGTTTTGAATTTTGATGATCATTTTTTATTTTTTTTTTTTTATTTAATCTTATTGTGTCTTTTCTTATTTTCTTTTTTTTCTTCTTTTTAAAAGTAATTTTAATACTTTTAATGTTTTAATAATTTTTAAAAATACTTTTTCATTTAATTATTTAAATGTTAGAACATTTTTTTAATTGATTTTTTAATTTAGTATTAATCTAATTAACAATTTTCACTTCATCTGCTATTTAATTTTTCAGTGATCTTGACACAGTGCCTTTTGGAATTGCATTGTCTATGAAGAATACATGACGCTGCCTTTAAATTTGGCCCAAATGAGCAGTTGCATAATTAAGTTGCCTACCTTTTAGAACAGACATTGAAAGCACACCTATGCTGCCTTAAATGCTGCCTCCGTAGGCAGCTCATTAAGGTCTGGAACAGAGCATCTGTCTACTGTCTAGTGTTTCTCTGTGTTCATTTCCATCTATAGCTCCCCTCATCTCTCCCTTGCTTGCTGACTTATTAATTTCTGTCCTCTATTGCTTCTTTTCTTTCTCTGCGCCATCATCCTTCGCTTCTCCTTCCCTAACTCTCTCTCTCTCTCTCTCTCTCTCTCTCTCTGTGTGTAGCACACTGTTGGATGGTGGTAACATTAGCAGCAGCTGTTAGTTTCTGTAATCCAGCCAGATTTAGAGGGAAGCTGTGCATCTGCTCCATCATGTAGAGAGGGAGAGGGATCGAAGAGGAGGGAAATGGAGTGATTAATAAATATGAGCGAGGAGACGGAAGGGGGTAAAGAAGGGCAACAGGGGAGCAGCAGAGAGGGACACATGTACACATTCACTGATGGGAAGAGTGATGAGGATTGGTAAACCACCAAAAAGAGAGGGAGTAAAGCAGGTCGCGCAGAGGTGGAAAGTAATGATGGTTGGAGACCGCGGTCACAGAGGGAGGCTAATAGCAAGATGGAGGGGATGAAATGAACAGAAAATGAAGAAGAGAAAGTGATATGCAGGAACATGGTGGCTGTAAACAGAGTGTGTTTAGTCCCATACGGGTCGTTTAATTCTTGTGTTTGTATTAATTTCCCAAATGACCAGCCATGTGACACTGAAACACAAAGAAACACAATGGATTGTTCTAAAAAAAACAAAAAAAACATTGTGAATGCATTTTTATTTTCAGGGGAGTTCACTGTTCATGAATTGTGCCTGCTGATAGTACTGTTTATTTGCCCTGTCTGCATTGTTTTAGTGACGATTCAGTAAAAGAATTATGCAAATCGGGCATCTGCACAAAATACACCCACAAAATCAGTTTCTATGGTGCAGTTCCCGCTCTTGTGGGTTGGCGTTCTGGAGGACGCAGCAGACTATCAGGATCTGGCATAGTTTGGTGGGGCTGTAAACAACATCACTTCACTATCACTGCAGTCCAAGTATTCGAATCCAAAACTACACTGCTTGTTTGGATAAATGCCTGGTTATAATGCTTCTAATTCATTATTTGATGAATAACCACTGCCGTGATTAATAGAAAATGTTGACAAATGTCTCGATGAAATGTAATTCTGTTTGCCTGTTATCTGTAGGACAAATAACACATCATTAATTGCAGCTGACTTTTTCAATAAGGTGGTATATATGTTCAAGAAAATTGCTGACATTTTTATATACAGTTGAAGTCAAAAGTTTTCATACACATTGCAGAATCTGCAAAATGTTCATTATTTTAGCAAAATAAGAGGGGTAATGCAAAATGCATGTTATTTTTTTTATTTAGTACTGACCCAAATAAGATATTTCACATAGAAGACATTTACATTTAGTCCACAAGAGAAATTAATAGATGAATTTATAAAAATGACCCTGTTCAAATGTTTACATATGCTTGATTCTTAATACTGTGTTGTTACCTGAATGATTCACAGTGTTTTTTTTTTTGTTGTCCTAAACAGTTAAACGCTGTTCTTAAAAAAAAAAAAAATACTTCAGGCCCCACAAATTATTTGGTTTCTCAGCATTTTTGTGTATTTGAACTCTTTCCAGCAGTGACTGTATGATTTAGGACTGAGGGACTCATATACAACTATTACAGAAGGTTCAAAGCTCACTGATGCTCCCGAAAAAGTCAGGGGTGTAAACTTTTGAACTTTTGAAACAGAATAAAGGTGTGTACATTTTTCTTATTTTCCCTAAATAACATTTTTTTTTATTTAGCACTGCTCTTCAGAATCTACAGAAGATACTTGTTTCCCAGAAGACAAAATAAGTAACATTTTCCCTGATCTGCAAATTCAAAAAAGTTTTCACCCCCAGGCTCTTAAAGGAGAAGTCCACTTCCAGAACAAAAAAATTTGTCATCCAAGATGTTCATGTCTTTCTTTCTTCACTCGTTAAGAAATTATGTTTTCTGAGGGAAACATTTCAAGATTTTTCTCCATATAATGGACTGATATGGTGCCCCGATTTTGAACTTCCAAAATGCAGTTTAAATGCGGCTTCAAACGATCACAAATGCGGTTGTAAACGATCCCAGCTGAGGAAGAAGGGTCTTACCTAGTGAAACAATTAGTAATTTTCATAAAAATAATACAGTATATAATATATACTTTTTAATGTCAAACACTCGTCTTGTCTTACTGTGCCTGAACAGTTTTTGTTCTGGTTCATGACAGTTAGGGTATGTCTCAAAACTCCCATCTCATGTTCTCCCTCAACTTCAAAATCGTCTTATATCGCTTTTTTAACTTTTTTGCTGAGGGTGTTTGATCTTCTCTGCATGTTCACTTTGCAAAGACTGTGTCAGTACTTCTGCAGCAATGTAGGATGATTTTGAAATGACTTTGAAGTTGGGGGAGAAAATACAATTGGAGTGTTTCCACATACCCTAACTGTCTTGAGTCAGCATACACAGAGTTCAGGGAGAGTAAGACGAGCGTTTGAGATTAAAAAGTATTTAAATTGTTTTTTCTTAATGAAAACAACTGATCGTTTCGCTAGATAAGACCCTTCTTCCTTAGCTAGGATCGTTGACAACTGCGTTTGAAGCCGCATTTAAACTGAATTTTCGAAGTTCAAAATCGGGGCACCATAGAAGTCCATTATATGGAGAAAAATGCTGAAATGTTTTCCTCAAGAAAGACAATTTCTTTACGGCTGAAGAAAAAATGACATGAACATCTTGGATGACAAGGGGGTGAGTAAATTATCTGTAAATTTTTGTTCTAGAAGTGAACTACTCCTTTAATGCATTGTGTTTGCTTCTGAAGCATCGGTGAGCGCTTGTAAACTTTTGAACGGGGTTATTTTATAAATTCAACTATTATTTTCTCTTATGGACTATATGTAACTGTCTTTTATGTGAAATATCTTAAAATATTGAAATATCAAAAATATTAAGCAGCACAATTATTTTCAACATTAATACTAATAAGAAGAAGAAATGAAAATTCAACTTCACAGGAAGAAATTACTAAATATTCTATCATGACAACTCTCGGATGATTTTAGAATGGTAATAGATATGACAGTGTTGATGTGTTTGGTCTTGGCAGAATAGATCTGCTTTGCTGCTGCTGCTGGTTATTGCTGTTGTTGTAGATTATTGCTGCTGCTCCAAAGCAAGTACACGAACTTGCTACTGCCAGTACATACAGTGCTGTGAGTATTTAAGACAGAGTATTTAACCTCCACCCATAATACACATAGCGTATATAGAGAGTAAAGCAGGTCACACAGATATACATATATTTATATAATTGCTTTGAAAATCTCATTTAGATGATGGCTTCTTAACAAGTAACCAGAAAGGCCTAAAAAAGATTTGTTTTCTTCTTATGTGATTTCAATCAGTTATATGTTTTCAGTAATTCCACTGAAGAAGACATCATCTGTCAGAAAACTGCCAGAAACACTCACACTCACACATACACATACACACCCACAGATATATGCACACTTTGTTGTTGTGGCTTGACTAGCAGGAATCTCTTGAAGGCTTCCTCCCTAGAGTCGACTAATCAGAGCTCTGGGCTCTGAGAGTTGGAGAACTGGGAATGCAAATGAGAGACTGCAGTATTAGTGTGTGCTTGAGTGTTTGCGTATGTGTGAGTGTCTGTGAAGACTGCTGTAAAGAGATGGCAGATTTTGTTTAACAGGCTAATTAAGCACTAAACTATTTCAGATCTGGCTAAGAAGCGGAGAGAGAGAGAGGGAAGACAGAAAAATCATTTTCTTTCAAACTGTTTTAATCCTGCTTAGAGTTCTTCTGGTCCTCTCCTTCAAGCAGACAATGCATCACTGCCCTCTCTTTCTCTCTCTCAAACTCTCTTCTGCTTTCTCAAGGAATCAATGTGTCTGCTGTATCTTTGGCCATTAGCCCACGCAATACATCAGTACATGTAACGGAATATGAAACACGTGTAAAAGAGCTTTGCTGTTACCGAAGTTTCACAGGATTGCTCTACTCACCCATCTCATTGAGAGTGAATTGTGACCTTGTTTTTTTCAAGCAGTTCCCAGTGCTTTACTTTGCTGCCCCCTTTCACTTTGACTGCTATCAGTCTGCAACACAGAAAAATGAGAAAGTCTCTGCTCTTTACCTGCCAAAACCAAAAATTTGGGAGGGATGATAATATCACTGTGCAGAGCAGATCGCAAAAAATATTAGGGATCTCAATGATTAGGGAACATTTACTGCATTAGCAGTAACATTACATTTTACTGTAATCCTAATAAATAAATAAATAACTAAGAAAAAAACACATTTATAACACATTTGTCAATTTCGCCTGATAAATGTAACACTGTGACTATATATAAAAAGAGAGAGAGAGCGACAGCGAGATGTCTGTGATAGATAGATTTAGAGAGATTTTCTTGGTTAAATGAACATGACCTACACTATCAAACAAGAAAAACATAAATCTATTTTATATTTTTACATTAACAATGTAATCAGTATTCTATTTATTGAAGCCAAGTAAGACTTTGATATTGTTATGTTAGTGTTTTAAGGATTTTACATTTATTCACAAATAACAATTCAAGGCAGTAACAATTTAAACTTATGTTCAACTATTCTCTTAATATTTAGCTCTGTAAATATTGGTCACAGACACAGAGATTTACTTTAAATATCGCCAAGCTGATTGCTCACTAAAAACTATTTTAGCAATTTTAAGTCTTATTTTGACGTAACAAAGTGGTTATATCTACAGTTGAGGTCAAAAGTTTATCTAGACCTTGCAGAATCTGCAAAATGTTAATTATTTTACCAAAATAAGAGGGATCATACAAAATGTGTTTATTTTTATTTAGTACTGACCTGAATAAGATATTTCACATACAGTAAAAGATGTTTACATATAGTCCACAAGAGAAAGTAACAGATGAATTTATAAAAATGACCCAGTTTAATAGTTTACATACACTTGATTCTTAATACTGTGTTGTTACCTGAATGATCCACAGCCAGCTGTTTTTTTTGTTTGTTTGTTTGTTTTTTTGTTTTTTTTTTAGTAATAGTTGTTCATGAGCCCCTTAACTGCCCGCTGTTCTTCAGAAAAATTCTTCAAGTCCCACAAATTCTTTGGTTTTTCAGCATTTTTGTATATTTGAACCCTTTCCAACAATGACTGTATGATTTTCAGATCCATCTTTTCACACTGAGGACAACTGAGGGACTTATATGCAACTATTACAGAAGGTTCAAACACTCACTGATGCTCTAGGAGGAAACATGATTGTTTAAGAGCCAGGGGTGTAAACTTTTGAAAAGAATGACGATGTGTTCATTTTTCCTAAATATTTTGCCTAAATATCATATCTTTTTTCATTTAGTACTGCCTTTCAGAAGTTACAGGACATACTTTCATGTTTCCCAAAAGACAAATAAGTTCAGTTTTCCCTGGTCTTCAAATTCAAAAAGTTTTAACCCCCCCTATGTAAATGTAAATTTTTGACCTCCAAAGTTGTTTACTTACTTACTCTTTTTTTTTTTTTTAAAAGTGAGTCTTCCAATTAACGGCACTAATTTGTTCATTCAGACTGATTCTCAAATGCAGAACTCAAAGAGGCAGGATTTATTGCATGAACCAATCAAAGTCAAAACAAAAGCCATATCCGATCATATCGTGATGGAGGCATTGCCTCCTCTCACGTGACTTTCTTCCATTCATTCTCAATTATCCCCCAAAAACTCATGGCACACTTTTTCTCATCAAGTACATTGCCTCCCTTGCCTCCTCAAAGGAAATGCCCATGATGGATGTTTCTTATTTTCTTTATTTAACGATCATGACTTTATGTGTACATGAAACAGTTCATAAGAAACATAATTGGATCACTTACCTGGTGCATGACAGTGAAGTATATGAAGTTTCCCCAAGGTGCTTCCTATTTACAGCAGTTATGTTGTGAAAAGCAAGTCTATTCTGAGACACTTCCATTCGTTAGTTTCAAATGTATCCTGAGATCTCAAGAAGACGAGATTACTGGGTGATAAGTGGGACTGGGCCTAGTTTCGCTGGTCTCGCCAGCCCTGGAAATGACTGTCAATACAATAAACCGAGGTATTGAAACTTGAGATTTTGAGATTTGTTCGTTGTTAACTTTGAGAGCTTTCCCTGAGAGCGATACAATCGTTCAACACATTACACCTACTGTTAGCTCCGGGTGGAATCAACACGATTAGTCATTCTGAGCAGTATAGATTCACAGATACCTGCTGTGTTTTGTTTTGTACAACAGCCAGCATTTGCAGATATACATCAACTTTACCTATGATGCGATAAGTCTTAATCTGTGTTTATACCATCAAAACAAATTGAAACTTGAATTTAATTCATTCAGATGAAACAAACTGAGATCATTTAGTGACACTACCTTCATCTTGCATAGAAACTGCATGACAGTTCTGCAGTTAACCAAAGTGTTGTCAATCAGTACAATGCAGGTATTGGCTGAGCCATGCTTTTTTTTTTTGATACAGACTCAAATATACAAAAACAATCCATTGTGAGTATTTTGAACAGTGGTTTTCAGCTTTTTAGATTCCCAGCCCCCTGTTGTCCAAGACAATACTTTCCTCCTATGTAGAGGTTTTGACTCATACTTCTGCTGTAACACTAAAAAGCTGCTTGTTTTCAAACTTTACTACAGAAAGTTGGTAGTTTTGCTCTCAAATTATGAAGAATACTTTGTCCTCAGTTGTTCTATTTGTGTATAAGTATACAAATTTTCTGCACTTCCTAACCTGCAAATCTTTTATTCTCAGTCGGGCTCTGGAACTGCCAGTCAGCTGTAAGCAAAAATGATTTCATTCCTGCCCTCTCAATATCCTGAGTCAGAGCGAGACCTGGATTCACCCAGAGGGCATGTGCTTGGTGCTCACCCGCTCTCCCACCCACCTGCCTTTGCTTCGTGGTCTTCGCTTCTTCTGCTAACCACTTCTCAGCTGATGTAAATAAAGCTACAGACAGCCTGTGCTCCACTCCTCACTCCTCCAGGCCTCCTGACTCTCTTATGTTCTTCACAAACAAGATCAGCAGCACTCCAGACACCTGAGGTCTGTTCAAAACCTTAAGAACTCTCAGTAACAGATGATGACTTTGTTAGTAGTTATTATTGAGTCATAATAGGGACCACTGGAATTTTTTCTACTGACTCCAAAATGAATATACACGCAGAAAAAAATGTCCAAAAATTGTACCTTTAGTGTGCTACAACAGTTTTTCACTGGGGCAGTACACTTAAAGTGATATTGTACTTTATATACCATACAAAGGTAGGATATTGTAGTACCTCAAGGGTACATAAGTATACTCTCAAATAAGAGTATTCAGATGTAAGGTACAAAGTTGTCCCTTTAAGCGTATTGCCACATTGACAAGTTGATTTACCTCTACAGGTACAATGTTTTTTTTCTGACAGTGTACTGTGTATACATATAAAGGTTTAAAGGAAGAAAAAATCCTCCTTTGGCAGAAATCAATTTTTCAGATATTCAGTTGTTTTTTTCTTTTCTTGGTAAAGTAGGTACTTTTTGTTGAAGTGTGTATTTTTCAGTTTGTTTCTGAAGGATCTAGGGATTCTTAATAGCAACCTATTTGTGTAGCTTCAAGAGAATGACCATAATTTCATTTATAATTTATAATTATAATTTATAAATTAATTATTACATTTAATCATGTGGATATTTAATAATTTGAATTATAATACTTTTTAAACATTTACTTATTGTTCTTTAATCTAATTATTGTATGGTTTCAAGAGATATCCCAGGTACAGTTCTGTTGCTGGGGCGGTACCCTAAGGTACAAAGTGAAAAGGTACAAATATGTACTTTTAAAGTACTAGTATGTACTTTTAAGGTCCCAATATGTACTTTCAAAGTACTAAAATGTCCCTTTAAGGTACTAATATGTACTGTTTAGGGGTAGGTAAAGTACAGGTACCCTGTACAGGTGCCCCAGCGACAGAACTGTACTTTCTGAGAGTGAATGTTATAAGGCAGTACGTTTCCATTGGTTTTGGTTGGTATAATAAAACTTGTTGGATTTGTACTGGTCAGATGAACTAGGGATGAAGTTCAGAAAAAGTCTGAGCATTGAAATATGCAACTAAAGCCCTATTCGCACGGGATTAGTCATATCTGGGGACCTCGTGTGATTTAGAAATTACTCCCCTACATCTAATTTGAATAAGAGAAGCCTCTGATTTTACTCAAATTTACAGGGTTGTAACATTATATATCAGAAACAGAAGAATGTTTCTTACTGCATGCTGCTATACGTTATACATCTCCATCTAATTATTTTCACTCTTCTGATGGTTTTCAGCTTTCTCTTTCTGCAAATTGTGTAGTTGTATGGTGTGCTGTATAACCCACAGTCAAAATACTTAAAACATAATCAAAACACTCCAACTCAGCCTCCATTCTTTGCAAAAGATGGATAAAAAGGTGCACAGGAAACAAAAAACACAAAATTTATGGGAGGAGAGTATTAAAATTACTCATGCAATGCAATTTACTAACGTTTGCGCTTGTCAAATTACTGGTATTTGCGCAATTATTTAATGCCTCAAAAAAGCATGTCTTAAAGCAGGCAGCAATTTGCGCTGCTCTTGGTAGTTTGCACTAGGATTGCTAGATTTTAAACTAGCCCAAAACTAGCCCAATCATGTTTTGAGGTGGGTCCCCTGGTCAAATTCGCATTTCAGGGGCTAAATATCACCTTATTGGGCTCGATTCAACCTGTGGAAACAGTGTTAAAGTAGCCCAATTCCGCACTGGAAAACATTGGATTGCGCTGGTCATTATGCAAACGATCTGGCTGTGTCTGTGTTCTTTAATTTGCGCATTGTCAGTAAATCACAAGCAGAATTTTCCCCTCCCAACGATGTTTTAATGGAATAGCGCTCTAATGCTAATTTGCCCCGCTTAGAAAATCTGGCTCTATATCTCCTCTTAGGCTTTTAGCTAATACAGTTTTGGTTACCAGACAAAATATAGTTTTATTAACTGATTTTGGACATCAGACAAGACTTGTTCACTTGTTTGGGGTATCAGACACAACTCTGCTGACAGTTTTAGGTACCTGACGGATGTCTTCTGATGGGACCTGGTAGAGGGACTGGATCCAATATTCCTGGTGTGGAGATCTGATCCAACGTTTTTGGCATTGTCGATGGGATGTCAGCACGATCTAACATTTCTATATAAATGTGTTTGGATAACTAGCTGATACAAGAAAACGGATTTAGGCCTTCATTCACAAGAAGGCGGTGGAGCGTCTGGTCTTCAATGGAGCCAGAAGAGCCCACATTGCACCTCTTTTTGTCTTGCTCCCTTTGCTGCCAGTTTCTGCCCACATCAAGTTAGAACAGGACTGGACGTTCCCCCTGGAAGTCTGTGAGTGAAAAATGTCTTGTGGTGTCTTCCCAAAGAGGCACTTTTTTTTTTTTTTGTACAAACTCTCACCTTCACTGTTTGGCATAGTATAGGAACGATTCACAGTATGTGTTCTTGAGTTGAAAACCTGAGAAAAAAAAGTTCAACTTATTTGCAAAATGCTGCAAATAGCCCCAACACCCAACCACCATGTTGTCAGTTGACTGGTTTCTATTTAAACAGTTTTGCACCAATTAGCCCCACCCACACTGAAAACTCATTGGACCAAAACTCATTCCCACTCTCATGTTTATTAAACATAAAACATTTTTAAGAAGAGATTGATTAGATTTGAATTGATTTGAATATTATATGACCTGATTAAGATAGCAAATGCTCTATGAACTTGTGTTGGCTTTCTCAACTTTCATTTGTTCTGTCTCTTTTGTTGGTCTTAACTAAATATCTGTTGTAGCAGCGTTAGCCTTTAGCAAGTGATTTAAGAAGTTCTGATTAGTATTTACAGCCCTACAATCATAAACCGATATGTGCTCCCTCATTTAGCACAGAGGTTAAGGAGCCATGAAACGAGCTGTAAATTCCACTAGCTATGTTGTCAACTCCACAGCCTGCAGGGTAAATAAAACAGTAGCATAAACCAGCTAAAAGAGTCTGATAAATCATGACAACTATCATGTTTGTTCAGAACCTTTGATGTGACCTAGTTTGTGCTCATCACAACCAGTATTATAAACAGCTGTGACAGTTCACTGATGACAACGTTCATAATGTTTGCCATTATTCTGCTGTGGTAGAACTTCATGTTGACTTCTTTCATGTTTTATCTTATGATGAACTCTAGGGTAATGATGATGCTACTAACTTATACAGCATACAGTCAGATGTAACATTTTAAGTTGGTATACACCAACAATGTTTTCAACTAAGAATTCTTAACATTCCACACACAAATCACAGTGGCAGTGACCTACCACTTTGTTAAATGATTACACATGTTCTATCTGTATGATTTATAAGCTTGTTTTCTTATGGGGACCACAGAATGTCCCCACAAGGACAAGAATTGTGGATATTGCTATCTTTGTGAAGACGTTTTGTCCAGTGCTGCCAAGTCTGCGGTTTCTCTGCAGAATTGGGCAACTTTAACACTGTTGCCACATGTTGTTTTTCATGTTCGCAGGTTGAAGCAACCCCATAATATTATATAAATATAATATTTAGCCCCTGGAATGCTAATTTTACCAGGGGAACGTGTATTTTACCGCCCGGAATGTGTTTTTTAATGGGGGACCCCCCTCAAAACATGATTGGGCTACTTTTGGGCTCGTTATGAGTAGCATTTGGATGGGTTTTGTTGTGAAAACCTGGCAATCCTGGTTTTGTCCCCATAACAGACACATACATAACACACACATACATACACAGCCTGGCCAAAAAAAGTCGCCATTTGGATTTAACGAAGTACTTACTTGGGTATAAATAAAGAGAGTCTAAAACTGGATTGTTATTGCTGCGATCCATGTGTTTCTAACATGTTGTATGTTTTGCAACTATTCTTCTAACCCTAATTGATGCATTTTGTAGCTTTTCATTTCTTAAACAATCATGTTGGAAGAGGCTACCATATCCATATTCAAAGATGACTGCCAAGATTCATCAGGGATATTCAGGCTCTAAAAATACTTTTATGATCAAAAGTGTGCCGACCCTAGCCTATAAGCTGGCAGCATTACTCAACGGTGTCCACTCCCATACAGATGAATTGTTTGGGAGAGTTATCTCAGAGTCAAAGGGGGTATAGCCTTTATACAAGTATTTTTTTGTCCTCTTCACTTCCCATATGAAATGAGGTGCACTCTCAGTGCTGAATCCACATTAAACGGCTCTTACTATCTGTTGAACTGTGTCCGCTAGATTGCTCACTGCAAATATTTAGTTGCCGTTTAGCGAGCAAAACTAATGGTTGGTGTCCGTGTTGATTTTAGCAGAGATTTAGTTCATTGCTTTATTCACTGTTTGCATTAATATGCATATTAGTGAATGACCAAAATCATCATTGCTGTTATTAGTAATAGTAGTTGTAGGAATATTTACTTAAAAGGATCAATAAATCAATGTACATCTAATACAGTTTGGTATTAATAGAATACCTATACTGTTTAACAATAGTGTACATATGCTAATCAGAAATGTTTCTTGAGCTCTAAATCAGCATATTAGTATGATTTCTGAAGGATCATGTGAAACTGAAGACTGGCTACTGACAAATTCAGCTTTGCCATCACAGAAAAAATTGCATTTTAAAATATATTCAAAATGTATATATACACTGTATATGTAATGTATGTTGCAGGACCGATCATATATTTGCAGCATGCTTTTCAAGCGGTGACCCATAAAAAATAAGCTGCATTGAGGAAAAAAATTACACCTAGTGAAATGACAGTTCCAGTTCAGCAAAAATGATGGTTAAACATCAAGACAATTTAGTCATTTAAGCCATCTTTCTTTCTCCTCTGCCGGGCTTAAATGGAGTGAAGGGTTTAGTCTTATCTACTCAGACGACTACGAGACTCATCCTCCATGTGTCCGCACATATGGGGTAAAGCAGGGATTTAAGGCTATAGAGTAAGTAGACTCTTTCATCCTTGTAAATGGGTAATGAATGTAAGAAGTAGCATTAATTGTTCACTTGACAATGGATGGTAGTTGTAGATAATCTGTGCTTGAATGATCATTTTTGTGGAAGAACTCCTTTTCATATTAAGTGCACCAGGGGCGATTCTAGGATTTTCATTTTAGGGGGGTTCAGCCCCAGTGAGGGTATAAAAATAAATAATATAAGAAACAGGGAAGGGTGGTATTCCACTGTATTGCATAGAGGGGTATACAGTACCATTTTAAGTACTAAATATGCCAAATAGAAGTTCTTTCACAACAGTTTACTGTTTGCATTTGTAGAGCAAAATGGCCTACCAACGTCCTTGAAGAGTGTCTGTCACTTTACATTTTTAGTCAAATGTTCAGAATGTCGTCTTTTATGTTCTGCAGAAAGTTTACAGGTTACCGATTTTGAATGAAATGAGGGTGAACAAATGATTATAGAATTTTCTTTTTCTTCCTATGGTCCAGCTGTCCGTTTATGAGACAGAGCAAGAGATTGCATGCCTGGTCAATGCATGGTCCAATACATCCAATAAGATTTATATGTATTTCATTATATTCCCCTCAAAGATGGAGATTATTTCACCACTGGGACACAGACAGTATTTATCTGACAGGAGAGGAAAAACATTACCGCCTAGTTGAATTGATGGAATATACACATGGAAGGGTACAGAGGGCAGAAATATTTGTTTTTAGACATTGATTTAAAATAGCCATTGAGAGGAAGGGGTCAAGAACTCTAGAATTCAGCAGCAAACACTAACAATAGCCAAATGGATGAAAGATTTTCTCATTTTCTCAGTCTGTAAGGGAAGAAGAAAGAAAATATTGATATACAGAGAATGTGAATAGACCACCATGTGAATGGTGTGTGAATTTGTGGTGTACTTGTAAGCATAACAACGTGATTGGTGGTAATTATGTGCTCTTTAGAAGATAAATACTGCATTTATATTCCTCAGTGATAGTCTGTCCTTCTTTCAGTTACATACAGCACATAAACGCCAAACATAAACATTTGTCTCGGAAATTCTTTTCATGCATTATGTCCATAATAATGAACTCAGTAAATTAAAGAAATGAATAAATAAGCAGTTTAAATTAGATTTACAGTACATTCAGAGTTGTTCGATTTAAAATTCGAACAGGATTCATTTGACATACAAGTCTTAGTAACACATTACAATAAGGTTCATTAGTTAACATGAACTAAAATGAACAATGCTTCTACAGCATTTGTTAGCCCTAGTTAATGTTAAAGTGCCCCTATTATAGATTATGAAGGGTTCGTATTTTAGTTTTGAGAGTCCCCAACAACAGGTTGACATGCATGCAAGGTCAAAAAACACTTTTATTGTCTTATATGCATTTATTTTTACCTTATTTGCTTCCAAAGGTTTCGCTTAACGGTTCATATTCCAAACCCCTCCGCTAATCTGCAGTGATTGGTCCAAAGACCCAGTCTGCTGTGATTGGTCTCATGCGTGCAGTGCATGTTGGAAACGGAACACCCATCACCACTACATTATACAAACAGCCATGGTATATGCGTTAACCCATTGCAGAAACGTATTGATAAAGTTCTGCAGTTTGTACTCCAACGTATTGCTCTATCCAAGTAATGACAACTACAAACATTTACTATTCATTGACACATTTCTAGACAATTGCGAGCGAACAGATATTGCTGTTAGGCAGAGACAGACACAACTAAATATGTATTTTGCATGCTACTTGGAATTCGTTTTAAAAACGACTGATTCAGAGTCGACTCTTTCTTTCTTTACTTTATACACAGTGCACTTTCAGATTTAAAACTTTGCAGGATGTTTTCAAAAAAATAATGTGTAATGCGTTGTGAACTAACATGAAAAAACAATGAACAGTTGTATTTTTTATTAACTAACATTAACAAAGATTAATAAAAAGTGTAATAAGTGTATTGTTCATTGTTCGTTCATGTTAGTTACATGTTAATACATGTTAACAAATTACACCTTATTGTAAAGTGTTACCGAAATCTCTTGTAGGAAAGTTTTACAGTGTAAAAATCTTTACTGTCACTTTTTATCTGTTTAATTAATCCTTGCTGAATAAAAATCATTAGTTGTATTAATGAAGTATTAATAATTTAATCATTAAAGAACTTACAGATCCCAAACTTTTGAACAATAGTGTACCTTGTAAACATAATCATTGGTACTGTTTATTAATAATCAAAATTTCCATATGTCCCATTTTATCTACGCTGTAAAAAAAAATCCATAAAATTTGTGGTAAAAAAAAACGGCAGCTTTGGTTGCCGGAATTTTACCATAAAAAATATGGTAGCAACGTTTTACCATTTTCACTTAAATTTACAGGTAAATACCATAGTTTCATTAACTGATATAATGTTATTGTACCAACCTATTGAAGTACTAAAATCTGTTATTGTACCTTTGTAATACACTGATAACCACCAAAAGCAGGTGGTGATGAGAAAATCACGTGATGAACCAAAGCAATGATTTTTTGTTAAAATATATACATATAGAAGGTGCACAGTGCCATTCACACAAACACTAAACACCATCATGGTAACACACATGAAACTGAAATAATGCAATAAACATTCATTTAACAAAATTAGATACAGCCCTAATGTACAAAACTGCTAAGTAAAAACTAAGAAGAAAGAGTTATTTCAACAACAAAAAAAACATCAAATTGAAAAAAAAAAAAAAAGTAACACAGGGAATTCTGGGAATGTCAATTTACGGTTCTTTTACTGTTAACCATTTAACAGGTTTGTACTGTAGCATTTTTACATTTTTTTTTTTTACTGTTAAATTCACAGTCATTTTTTAGTGTATAGCTTACAGGAGAGACAAAATGGCTTTTAAGAACAACAACTTTTTTTTTTTTTGATGTTCAGTGGACCTACTGCTGCAGCCATTTAGTTATTAAAAAATAAATAAATAAATAAATCTTACTCACCCCAAACATCTGGCCACCTTCCCACATTAGACATAATTACCAATTTAATAAAGCCTTGCAACTGTAGATGTGTTTTTTTTTTTTTTTTTTTAAGTATGGATACTAGACTTTTCCCAAGCTTGTTTTAAAGAGAAAAAAATAAAACAGTAAAAAAAAAAAAAAAAAACAATTAACAACCATCTTTTTATAATATTTTATGACATGCATAATTGATTTTAATACAAATCTAACAAGTGGAGACTAAGTGCATGCGCAAAGACCAAGAAAAACATTAACCTAAATTGAATATGATGCATCTTTTCTTGAGAGAACATAAACATAATTACAGTCTATCACGTTCTGTTTTGTTCATTTTAGCCTAATTGATAAAAGCAACTAACTTCATTGTGTGTGAGATTAGAGCTTCCTATCATTTCAAAATCGAATTAGTTTTGTAACATTTCATGCATTTCCCAGTATTTATCTTCAAACATTTTAGTGGAGGTTACACGAATTTCGAGCCTCCCTCACACACAGTGTCACAGCAAGTGAATCACTATCTATGACTAATACAGACAGATTCTCTGTTCATTAGCATTCATCCTGTATTCCCCTGAGAGGTGATTACATATCCTGTACCTGTTCATCATCTAATGGTCTAGAAGGTCCAGTGGATTTTGAAGAGAATAACCTGTTTATTTGTTTACCCGCATTAGGCAACATGAGGATACAGATGGTGCTTATGAACTTCCAGATGTTTGGCAGACCCCACAAAGTCAAAAGATTATGAGATCAAAGTGACGCAGAGGGTGATAGAAAAATGCTGATCTCAGATCCACCCTGAACGCAGCGGTAACATCCAAACTGTTCTCATGTCGTGAGATAATGGGTCTGAGCCATGGTCACCCTAAATCTATTCTACTCCAACAAGATCATCTTGTTGGTTAAGGCTAAATAAACATCTTGCGAATGAGATCTAGAAAGGACTGAAGAAACAAATGAAGTTTACTTCGCACTTCCAAGATGATGCAAACATGTTCTGCCCTCAGATGCCGTCCTACCCCTCTACAAATAAGAGAAAGGAGCAGACGCAACATCAACATTACAATAAACAGTGCTTGTGAGCAGAGCTAGGCTTGGCTCTTTATATGAAACTAATAGTGGCCTGAGGCTGCTAGCAAAAATAGAACAAGCAAATGGAGAAGATGCAGGAAAGAGAAAAACCTGGTGAATTCCTTCAATCTGTTGTCTGGTATGGGTGGGGATGATTGGTGAGGGAAGGATAAGGGTACAGCAAGGATGCCAACAAAGTTTGTGTGCTCTGAAAATGAAACGAATATGGGGGAGGAAAAGAAACTGTCACTGTGTCTTCAAATGAGCCTCTGAGTATTTTCAAATTACACCTGGGTAATTTTACAGATGAAGTTTGCTATTTTATTTTCGGCTGTTATTATGAAGTGGATGAACCCATCAGTGTCTTGATGAAATTGAAATGGAATGATAATGCAAGACCAAGAATCCATTATTCTTCATTCCTTTACGTAGATCACACTGAGTATTGCAAGCAATTTATTTTTTTAGCAAATGTGCTACTAAACTAGAAAAAGGAGAACGTTAAAGATGTGCTTTGCCTTTTGAATTATTTGGTCTGCAACTGATATATAGGATGGATTCCATACCCTTAAAGTTCACCAAAAAATTAAGATTCTGCGATTAATTATTTCACCCTCATGTCATTTCAAACCCGTAAGACCTTCGTTTTCTTTGTTCACAAAAAGTTTGCTTGTTGCTTCATAAAATTAATGTTGGACCACTGATGTCTTATGGTCTATTTTATCGATGTTGTCCTTTCTACCTTTCTGGGCCTTGAACGTGGTAGTACCGTTGCAGAAAGCTCTCGGATTTCATAAAAAATATCTGAAGTTGTTTGCCAATTATTAACGAAGGTCTTTATGGGTTTGGAATGGCATGAGGGTGAGTAATTAATGACAAAATTTTCATTTTTGGGTGAACTATCCCTTTAAAGGCTATTGGATTGCATGTAAAAGCCAACCCAACAGAATTTTTTATTTGTTATTATTATTTTTATTTTTATTTTTTATTCTGAACTTGTGCTGCTATTATGAATGAACTCGGCTTCACTCAGACACACTCAGTTGGACTTCTACTCAGATTTGACTGAGATTTCAAACTCAGAAAATGTTAAAATCCATCTCATGTGTAACATGAAAGATAAAAAAAACAAATAGGTAACAAAAAATGAGATAATACATTTATAAATAGTTTGAATGTTATATGCTAATGTTGTATTTATTAATAATTTGATTCACCTATTATTTTTGTTTCATTTTAATTGTAAGTTTAAGTAATTATTAGGGCTGCAACGATTAATCGCTCCATCACGTGCGTTCAGCTGGAGCGGCAAGTAATACACAGAGCCGTAAAGCACTGACAAGCTACGCCAAAATCGCGATTCGATTTTGCGCGCGATTTTGGCGTAGCTTGTCAGTGCTTTATGGCTCTGTGTATTACTTGCCACTCCAGCTGAACGCACGTGATGGCGCTTTACTACTAATCAAAGTACCGGCTTCATTGACTAAACGCGCATCACGACATCGTGCGATTATCGTTGCAGCCCTAGTAATTATGTCCTTTTGTCTTTTTTTCCATTTATTTATTTATTATCATTTGTATGTCAGTTTAGTTTAAGTAATTTAACCCTTTAACTGTCATTCCCATTTTTGAACACAGACATAAAAATGCACTATCCAGACTTAAATTTTTATAATTCATGAATGAAAACATTTTGTAATATGATCTTAATGTACATTTTCCATGGTAATGTAATGTCTGATTTTAAAATGCCTTTCAAAGGATGAATTTTGAGATTTTAAGTTTTGAACTGATATATAATGTCTTATGATTTCTAAAACGTGGTAGGGAAAAAGGCGAAGAAAAAAAGTCTTTTGTGACAAAGGTCATAACTCATGTTATGATGTAGATTTTTTTAAGTTGCACTCTTGACATATATTAATCTATTACTTTTCCTACATAATTTGTAACACACACACAAAAAATCTATTTAGGAGTCTTAGACCTTTCCAATAATGTATAGGTTGTCATGATTAGATTAGAATTTATTTGTAATATAGTGAGGGTTAAGTACTTTAACTTATTTTATTTCAGTTAGTTGCCAAGTTTTAATTAACAAAAACAATTTTTAATAGTTAATGGCTGCTTTTACACTTGGCATTACCATGCGATCAATCAGGACACGGTGCATTTACACTTGGCAACATCACCTGACTCCTCTATCTGGGTAGATGATCAGATCTGTCTTTCCCGTATAATATTTAAATAAGTATGCAGAGGATGGCCCCAGTGCAAAGTCTACTCGAAGTGGTGGGTTTTCTTTTGAAAACCATTTTCAGTCACGGGACATTTAACAAATGAAAATAACCATACGAGTCTCACTAGCGTTCCACGGCCTCTCTCTTTTGACTGTTTGGGAGAGAGGTAACGTTCCGATCAGAAGCACGTTTACACTTGTCTTTTCAGTATGTATGTGGACAACATCCGGATACAGGTCGCATGTTAATGCCAAGTGTAAACGCAGCCTTAGTTTTTTGCTCTGAATTCTGATCGCAAAAAATGCATGGAATCTGCTTCTGACAAGCCAGATGCAAACCACCTTTATTGGTGGTTTGAAATGTGAATTAAATCTGATTTTTGCTCATACATCTCAGTCTGAATGGTCAGATTTCTTTTTTCTTCGCCCGTTATGCAAGGGGTATACATCAGTTGTTCTTTTTGCCCTTAGCATGACAACCAGTGTACATTTGCAAAAGTGCATGCAGTACAAACCTAGTCTAGACACATTTAACTTGCAATCTATACAGCCAGTTAAAAAAAAAAAAAATCATTAGAAAGACAAAGTGTCTATATTTGACATAGAAGCTTTATTTTTCACCATAATCTTAGGAGCCATATGAATCAGTTTGGTTGCTGCTACATTTATCAAGGTAATGTTTAGTTTCAGGTGGCAGTAACATATGTGTTTGTGCTTGTGTAGAAGTGTTCACTTGAAATATTTTGCCTTTTGGAATAAGTAGGGGATAAAGGTGCTCACTTTCAAATGGAATTCTCCCAGTGCTTTGTGTAAGAAAACTATCAATGAAATAAGTAAAATTAGATATATAGATTTTTAGCTATGACCTCGAAAGAAAAAAACTGGAGGGAAAAAGCCTCCCACACCACTATCCCCATCTCTTGAGTCACAGAGGACATATAAGTGAGAAAATTAGTGATTAAATAATCCTATAACTGGCAAGGATGAAGTGAGGGAAAAAATAGAGTTGGTGAATGTGTGGAGAGAAGGATGAAGAGAATCGATTAGCCGGGATTGCAGAAGGAAGGAGGCTAAGACATCAGCTGCTTGCTTCTGATAACAGCAGAGCCATGTAACCCTCCGCTCACTAATGCACCCACTGATCATCACTTGGCGAGTGAGTGTATGATGGTGCTGTCAGAGTTCTGCTCATTAAGTGGCTGAGTGCTGCCAGTGCTCTGTTGTACTGCCAGCATCTTACCAGAAAGCCAGAAGAGAAGACGAGAACACTCGAAATCTTCCCATCCGTAATGAACCACACGACCAGGTCAATGAGAGGATGACCCTAACACGTGAAACAAGCGACCCCTCATTATTTCTCACGTCAATACTGTATGTGCCGCTTTAACCATATGTGTGTGTGGATGTAGACACCTGCAAGTATGAGCAACTTTATTGTACAGTATAGAATGGCCTATATATATACAAGACTGAATGAGGAGGAGGAATAGTGAGTGTATCTGGCTTGTGTACAGAATATTGCATCACACAAAGTGATTTCATAGAAGCCAGTCTGTTCCTAATATCACGCAAAGTGAATGATTTGGCTGTGGTGTATAGGACTAAAATTTTCTTTTTTGTATTGGAGGTTCAAAGCTCTGTAACAACATACTTACATGCTGCAATTCGGACCATCTGCATGATTATGGATGCTGTTACACAACAGTTCTGTAAAGTTAGGACTAATTAAGTTAGATTTTAGATTATATGACCAGTACATACCAGTGTTGAGTAATTTTAAAGCACTCTACAGATAATCTTAAAGGGATAGTTCACCCAAAAATGAAAATTCTGTCATTAATTACTCCGCATCATGTCGTTCCAAACTTGCAAGTCCTTTGTTTATCTTCGGAACACAAATTAAGATATTTTTGATGAAGTCCGAGAGCTTTCTGACCCGCCATTGACAGCAAGGGTGACATTGAGGAGAAAATTAGTTGAATAAAGTATTCTCGTAGCTTCTTAAAATTACAGTTGAACCACTGATGTTACATGGACTATTTTGTTCTATAACTTTCTGGACCTTGCTGTCTATGGAGGGCCAGACAACTTTTGGATTTCATAAAAAAAATTTAATTTGTGTTCTGAAAATAAACGACAGTTGTACAGGTTTGGAATGACATGAGGGTGAGTAATTAATGACAGAATTTTCATTTTGGGGGGGGTTGGGGGGGTGAACTATCCCTTTAAAGTATGCCTTATTATAGTTTAAATGTTTTTTGTTTAGTTTTTTCAGTAAAGAATGGATGAGCACTGAAAATTAAATAAATAGCTATGAAACAGTTTTTACATAGAAATTGCTAGCAAATTTAACAAATAATTACAAAGAAATTGCAGTAACATAAAATTAAACAAAATCTTTAAGAATAAAGACCGAAATAGTATTTTCTTGTAAAACCGTTTTATAAAATATTTCATTTACAGGGTAGATCTGCTTCTAGTGGTTTATTTTAGGTCTTAAAATGACTTAATGGGATTAAAAAAAGGTTGAATTCTGTCATAATTTACATCGCCTCACATCATTCCAAACTTTTTCAGCTGTAAAACATTACGCACACAAAAAACTTGAGGAAAACTTAAAGGGGTAGTTCACCCAAAAATGAAAAATTCTGTCATTAATTACTCACCCTTATGTTGTTCCAAACCCGCAAGACCGTTTATCTTCGCAACACAATCTAAGATATTTTTGATTAAATCTGAGAGCTTTGTGACCCTGCATAGACAGCAACACAACTGATACATTCAAGGCCCAGAAAGGTAGTAAGGACATCGTTAAAGTAGTCAGTTTGACATGAGTGGTTCAACCGTAATTTTTTTTTCATCAGTGGTTTAAACCGTAAAGTTACGAGAATACATTTTGTGCGCGAAGAAAACAAAAATAACATTACAGATTTGCACAAAACTTTGGTTATATTTTATAAATGTCGATAAAAATGTATTGCAAAATGACAGCGTGTCCATTAACCGTTGTTATGCGACTGAAACAATTTTTTCATCTTGCAATAAGTCATTAAAGAAGCAGCGTGGAGAGCTGCTTCAGAAACGTGCACGGCTCAGCTAGTTTAAACAAGCATTGATTAGAATGGCGGCGATAGGTCATGTCGGAGCCGTAATGCGCCACAGAGGTGTGCAGTTTAAATTTTCTAAGCATTAACAGCAAGGAAAGCCCCTTTTACTTGAGAGCGGCCACATATGAAGTGTTTCTTGGAGGTTATTGTACATTAAAGAATGATCATTGAATCTAGCACAGCTACCAGAAATCCAGTGCCAACACCAATCAATTACACAGTTTAGTATCATGACTTTTTATGTACGCCATGTGACCTGTAAATGTGAAAGAAAAAAAAAACATTGCAGTTTTGTGAAATATTCCTTTTTCGAATTGCCTGAAAAACCACCTCATGCAAGAGTAAAAATTTGTTTGCGATATATGGGAGTTTTTGCAAAATTGATGCATTTCAATTCAATTTTCAATTTGTGCAATTTGAAGGATAATGGAAACGCAGCTAGTGAAAACATGGGGAATGAAAACACAACAAAACAGTCAATGGGTGTGACGGACGGCTCTTGTGTCGGCTCATGCATTGTGATACTCTTGTGAACGCAGATTGAAGACTGACGCGGAATAGAAGAAATTCCGTTATTTTTGTTTTCTTTGTGCACAGAAAGTATTCTCATAGCTTCAGAAAATGAAGGATGAACTCCTGATATTATATGGATTATTTTAATGATGTCCTTACTACCTTTCTGGGCCTTAAACATGTCAGTTGTGCTGTCTATTTATGGTCAGAAAGCTCTCGGATTTCATCAAAAATATCTTAATTGGTGTTCTGAAGATGAACGAGGATCTTTCGAGTTTAGAACGACACAAGGGTAAGTAATTAATGGCAGAATTTTTATTTTTGGGTGAACTATCCCTGTAACATACTCAAAAGAAAGTGTTTTTGTGATACTGCATCATATTAACAATACTAGAAAATATTATTAATAATAGATTACATAGGCTATAGATGCTGAGTGTGCTAATAACAGAAAAAATGCAACATCTGTTGTCTGACATCATCGAATCACTGACAGAGCTTTTAAAATCACACTGTGTGCAACATATAAGTGTATCCTTTACGCTTGACTTATTACAGCAAAACACTGCTGAACTGCAGTGGTATTTTTCATCATTTTGTGAAGGCCATGGTCAGGGTTATCATTTCAATCAGGGTCAGGGTTAAGTAGGACAGGCGGCCCATTTTTCTGCACTGATGTTATGCAGTGCACATGCCACCATTGCACTTCCTCATGGGGCTGTACAGCTCTGTGCTATTTGCTCAGACCTCTCCAAACAGCCGTAGACCTATACTACAGTCTCCCACATTATACAATTTATCTTGCCAGGCCATCTCACACATTACTCAGTGTCAAGTGCATGCTACAGATTGATTTTTATTCAACTGAAAATGTTTTCTTTCTTCACAGAATATGATTTCTGCAATTCTGTACACGATTCCAAGAACATGGCCTTCAGGAATCAAAATCATTATGAGCCAAGAAATCCTCGTTCTCATTCAAACAAGCTCCCTATATAGAATACCATCGCAAACACAGTACATCCATCTTTCCTCTTTTAAGCTTGTATTTTAATGCTTTTCAAGTAGTTTCATAACATAAATGTCAAGTAATTATGGATTACTTCAGATCTGAGTATCAACTGTTTTTTCATGTTTTTATAGTTGGTTTGATGACTTGGTTTGAGCTCATATAGCTACCAGTCTCTTTTCACATTGTACTTTTGATTTTTATTTCTTGTTAAATACAGATGTAAGTGACGTGCACATACTTGTACGTATGCGGTGTTTATATAGTATATGAGGCCCTTCGGGATCTATCAGGTTAACAGTCCCAGAGCTGGATTTATATTTCACTCATTTTAAGGGTAGCCAATGTAAATTTGCCAGAACTGGGGTGAAGTGAGCTGTCCTCCTTGTTCTGGCGGAGTGTCTGTTTTTAAGCTTTCTAGGGAGCTTTTAGGCATCCCTCCAAGGATAGCTTTGGCACAGTTGAGGCAGAAAGACACATGCAGGCGTGAATACATTTTTCAGAACTGTTGAAACTGCCTTTCAAACCATTATTTGTCTTTGAAAAGAGGGAGATGATTGCAAGATTGAAAGAGAGATGATTGCAATGAAATAAGGGATGATATGCCTACTAATAACAGGATTGTAGAGTTATCCAAAAAAAAAAAAAGTTTTATTGGCTGTATCAAAACTGCAACACAATGTTCCAGAGAGGTGCTTTAATTATAAGCCTTTTTGGGTATTGCAATAGAAAGTTGTGATCCAAAATGTCAAATTCTTCTTTAACATGAATCGGACAACGTTTAAATTTTTTGGATGATTGCTATTCCAAAAAATCTAAAAAGTTGTTGCAATGGTTACACTAGTACAATGGTAGAACTGGAATGTGGTGATGGAATACAGGAGAATAATTGATCATGAAATTCTTGCCTTCAGCTTTAGTTACTCATCAGAACTAAAATGTATTTACTGTGGATTGCTTCAAAATCTGCATAATGGGTCTGATGTAGAATAAGCAATTAAGAGACTTCATATTTCAGAATTGTATTTGCTTTGGGGCTGAAGTAAAGAGGTCATAAAATTCAGTGAAACTGCCTTTTTGTTTGACATTTCAAGATTGGATTCGATCGGATTAGCAGTAAGAATGTTGTGTATTATTAAGAAACCAATATATGTCTCACGTTATGGGTGGATAAACTGATGTGCTGACTAAGGTTTAGACAATCATTTTCTGGATGCTTACCATCTAAAATTCTATCTATCTATCTCTGTCTCTCTCTCTCTCTCTCTCTCTCTCTCTCTCTCTATATATATATATATATATATATATATATATATATATATATATATATATATATATATATATATATATTAATCTAATTCTTTTGCCCTATTTTTACCTTTAAATTATCTTATCTTAAATGTAATATTTAATACATTTTAATTTAATATTTAATACATTTTAATATTTTATTATTTTCATTTAAAATACTGTAATACTGTTAAATGGAATCTTTAGCAAATCTCAAAATGATTATAAATTTTTATACTGCATATATATATATATATATATATATATATATATATATATATATATGGGTATATATATACGTTATGGGTGGATAAACTGATGTGCTGACTAAGGTTTAGACAATCATTTTCTGGATGCTTACCATCTAAAATTCTATCTATCTATCTATCTATCTATCTATCTATCTATCTATCTATCTATCTCTCTCTCTCTCTCTCTCTCTCTCTCTCTCTCTCTCTATATATATATATATATATATATACATATATATATATGTATATATATATATATATATATATTAATCTAATTCTTTTGCCCTATTTTTACCTTTAAATTATCTTATCTTAAATGTAATATTTAATACATTTTAATATTTTATTATTTTCATTTAAAATACTGTAATACTGTTAAATGGAATCTTTAGCAAATCTCAAAATGATTATAAATTTTTATACTGCATATATATATATATATATATATATATATATATTTATTTATCAGTGTGTCGGTATTTAATAATGCATGCTCTTTTTCACATTTTTACATTTAAATAATCTTTAACATCATCTAATACTAACTTAAATTTATTAATTAATAATTAATACATTTAATCATTTTAATATAATGTAGTTTTTAATACATTTTAATATTTAATGATTTTAATTTGAAACAAATACTTGAATATACATTGAAGGAATATCATTTTTTTCAAACTGCACTCTTTAATATTGTAAAGCCTAAATGCACAATATGTGTTCACACATAATTTTTTATTTGGATGTTTCAATATGTGTTGACACAAATTACTTTATTTGAATGTTTTATTAATACAACATGACACTGAGTTGTTAGAAAAGAGAAGCATTGTTTGACGGCATCAGGAACCGATGAATCGGCTTTTTGAACCAGTTCAATGAGCCGAACTATCCGAAAAAAAAAAGGTTCATGGAAATGAATCGGACTTTGCATCACTACAACTAAACTGAACCAAATTCTAATTATTCAAACTAATCTAAGAAATGAGACTCAGCATTAATTACACAATGAGTAACCTAGGATACTAAATAGAAGAACAAAGGAAACAGGAACAGAAAACGATGCAAAGCCAAAACTCAAGCAATCATGAGACATAACGCTGATACTTACAGCATTTAGTGTTTTGTTTGTTTGTTTGTTTGTTTGTTTGTTTGTTTTAAACAGATGTTATTACTGGCCATCTATTAGCTATTGGCTGTAACATAAACATAAAATAATTATTGTCTTATCAGTGCCGGCTAGAATTTTAATATTGTGTGCATCTTTCAATTTAAATTTTTTTTTTGCTTATTTATTTTTTTGTAAGAGCAGAAAATTTAGGATAGTAATTTAGAACATGAGGACACTGCTTAGAGCTGGAAACGAGTTGCTAAAAGATTTATTGCATTGCTTGACCCAAAAATCCAGTGCTTGATTTTCTGCGGTCACTAGTTAAGCAGTTGGTAGACATGGCCAATGTAGTTTCAGGGCAAGGCATAACACAATAGGAGGGCTCGGAAAATGCATGGATTGATAGTGTTCTTGAAAAACACCATACAGTATAATTGCACGCTCCACTTTGGCAGGGCATCTTTTCAAAGTGCTGATGTCCTGGGGGAGTTGTTCTATTAAGAATAGCGTAATCGCTATCACAATACCAAGCCGTGTGGAAGGGACTTGTTCAACAATGACTGAGTATTAAGGAGCAGCATTTTTACAGGAGGATTTGCAGATTCACATCACAGGAGATTTCTGAACATGGCCTACTTTGGAGAGGATGCTTGGGATGGTGGGACAAGAATGGTTGATGATTCTTTGGAGTTTTCACCAGGCTTAAAGATGCCTTTAAGATGCTGACGGATTGAAGTTTTATTAAGGTTTTTAAAGATAAGGTATGATGGAGTACACAAGGTCAGTATTTCTGAGAGACTTACAATAATAGGCTTAAGATGGAAACTTCTGAAATATTTGGTGGAAGATAAGTAAGGTGGAACAGCTTGAGTTAGGTTTAAAGAGCATTAATTGTTGGAGACATGTGGTATCCAAGTACATCCTCTAACCAAGTGTGCCCTTGTATTTAATGTTGTGCAGCTGGAAAGCATGGTTCAGTTGGCCAACTGCAGTATATTGGAGGTGTAACATCAATCATCAGTGAATTTGAGATGTGCAAGCAATTTTCAGTAACGTAATGACCTGCACTATCCTTCATTTCCATTTGCTGCACAGCTAACAGTCAGTGAGGACTTAGAGTTTTAAGAGTACAAGCATTTAAGCATCAACTCAGTAACAAAAGTGAAATGATGTGACAGTTCCAGTATCGATTCAGTTTACATGTGGCAGAAATTAACAGTATTACAATGGTGATGGTTTAGCTCATTAAAATGTAAGTATCCAGACATGTAATTAATATTCATGAGTCACTCCTTTATCATAATTACATTTGTCTATTCAGTGAATGTCTGGGGATTCCACCAAATCAGGGTGAATAATAATTGATTACATAATCAAGAATTCACCATAGTGTCCACGTATGACACCCCCCCCCCACACACACACACACACAAATGGTCAGATTATTATAAAAATAAAGGTAATTGTGAGTTTTTATCTCACAATTCTGACATTTTTTTTCTCGCAATTGCAAGTTTACATCTCACAGTTTTGACTTTTTTTTTCTGAATTGTGAGATATACACTTGCAATTGCAAGTTATTAAGTCGCCATATAAACTCACAACTGCAAAAAATAAAGTCAGAAGAGATAAAAACTTGCAATGCTGATTTTTTTTTTTCTCAAAATTGTCAGAAATAAACTCACATTTGCGATCTACAAAGTCCAAAGGGGACTGATATGTTCTCAGAATTGTGAGTTTATATCTCTCAATATTGACTTACAGTTTTTCACATTTGCTAAAACACTAAACCCCATGCTCTAAACCAAATTCTCAATAGCCTAAACCAATTTGTCAAATAAATCACTCTTTCTGCAAAACCTTAAACAAGTTTAGGCAGTTTAGACACTGTTTGCAGAGCTCATGCACTCTTTTTGCAAAACTCTAAACGCATTCTCGCTCACTAAGACACAGTTTGCTCTGTGATGAACGCAAAAGTTAGGGACAAAAGAAAGCAAAAGTTAAGGACAACTGCAACATGGCTGTCATCGTTTACACACAATAATTCAAAATTCTTCACACTTGTTTCTAAATATTTAAAGATTTCTGAGAGAAGGGTTGCATTTCCTGACAGAATTGCAAGGGTGCCGATATTTTTACACCTAAATTTGGTAAATATACCAAAAAAAAAAAAGGAAAAATGCACGCACATTTTTATTTTATTTGGTATATTCACCAAGCTTAGGTGTGATTTCCTTTGAGTGTGTGTATGTTTTTTGAGTGTGTATATGTTTATGTATCATTTTTAGTGCAAAATAATTACTAGTACAGTAAACTTTTTTTTTGCTACATGCACTGGGCACCATTGTTCTCCATTTTTGGATGTAGTGTCTAATGAATGATCTGTAGTGTGTATAGTATTGATTTTGAGTACAGGTGAAGTGGTTTTTAAGTGATTGTTTGATTTTGCCAGAGGAGTCAGGGGTTCTGTGAATTTAGTTTGAACATTTGGATTTGTGTTTAAAGTTTTGAGAAAATGAGTGAGGGTTTCAAAAAAATGTGTTTTAGCATTTCAGAAAAACTGTAATAACTCGTAGTTGTGTGTTATGAAGTCAGAATTGTGAGAGATAAACTTGCAATTCTGAGAAAAAAGTCGCAATTGTGAGAGATAAACACGCAGTTCTCAGAAAAAGTCACAATTGCGAGATAGACTTGCAATTCTGAGAAAAAAGTCACTCAAAGTAATTGTATTTAGACAGTTTTTATATTTCTCTGCTTATCAACAAGAAAAAATTGTGTTTACAAAATGCTGTCAGGGTCCTTAGCAGAATGAACAACCCTCTGAAAACCCTGCCATATCACATCACCATCACAACCCTGCATGCACAACTTCATAGTCATGTGTTTGATACCTTTTCAACTTATTCTTTTCATTAAAGCTTTCAAATGTAAAACTGCAAACAAATGCCAAACATCCATTCCCTAATGCTAGAATAATTGATGGGCTTTCATTGTATATTTGTATAGATGACACACATCTCATCTTGACAGTAATTCTCTGCTGGTTTGGAACGTTAGCTGCTCAGTTACAACAACAATCGCTCATACAGACTTTGACTATGAACTATTAATCTCTGCAAACAATGTCAGTTGTGATTTAAAGAGCCCAAACCGCTGGAGCTGACGGAAAAGGCGGCAAGGGAGCATCACTCAAAGACGCACACTAGTTGCTCCAGCCTGGAAGGAGAGAGGATCTTAGTGCTTACTGGATGGACAGAAGGTAGGAACCTTTATTATTTTATTCATACATCAAGAATGAAAGAAACTCAGAAGTTAAACAGCCTAGAAAGAACAACAACTTTTCTCTAATAAAGACCAGCTGTTTGTGCAACAGAAGCTCTCAAATTAAAAGGACTGAATGTGTCTGCACATACAAATTCTCAGCAGGGAATGAAGCAGAAACAGTTCAAGACTTCATTAACAAATGTTGGTAAAAGTATTTAAACTGATCTTGCAGCCATATTCTTTAGAAGATGCATCCAACACAAAAAGTGTGCTTCTGGTGTGTGTTGGCTCTGCAAGGCTTCACTTTGTGGTTGTGTACCTACTGTCATGAATCGTTTTGCCTTGCCATTTCACATTACACAGACTGTTGTACCACACCCCGGACCACATTTCCCATCATTCATTGTGCTGATGACACACACAGCTGTAACCAATCAAGCACACTATATAAGCCTTGTACTTCCTCTTCCTAGTGGCCAAGTATTGCATTGCGTTTAGCACTGGTCTAGTGTTAGCTGCTTTAGCGGCCGTTCACATATCACACCTAAAAACGCTTGGAAAACGCTAGGTGCGCCGATTTTTCCTCCTTTCCAAAGCGCTCTGTAGCTTGCGCTCCTGTGCGCTATACCGTTGCTAAGCAACCATGACCTGCACTCTCAATGAAGACGCAGAAGTTTCATCAAAGGACAAACAAATTTTCAGCACTAAAAATCACTTGCTGTATCTCTGCTATTAAATTTATTTAAAAATGTATAGGTATGATCAGTTGTTTCTCCATCCTGGCTGAGCTTTCAATGTTGTTACGGGAAAGGATGAAGCTAATTGGTTGAATCTCGTCACATGACGCGCGGTGCGCTTGCGGCATTCTGAAAAGTTGAGATGTTTTCAACTCGATGCGGCGCGGACACGCCTGAAAAAAAACCGAGCTTCGCTTTCGTTATGAGCGCGGCTGCCGCGCGTCTACATTTGAAATAACTAACTTGAGCGTGCAAAAGACGCGATATGTGAACGGCCCCTTAAGCAGCCTCTTGTTAGTTTCTAAGTGTAGTTAAGCCTTGTTCCTGTATCCAATTATTCTAGTCTTGCATCCTCGCCTTGTTATATCATCTTGTCTGCCTTCAGCCTGCCCTGGACTTTTCACCTGTCGTGTATTTAACCCTTTGCCTTGTCGTTTTGGACTCTGTTCGCCCCTCAAATGAACTCTAGCCTGTCTTTTTGGATTACCCGTTTGCCTCATCCCTTGGATTATGTTTGCCTTTTGGATTTCTCTTGTGCCTTGCTTTAATATACCTGTTTGCCGATGTTCGACCCTGCCTGCTGTTTTGACTATATAGAAGACGTGTTGAGAGGAATAAGCCAAAATTTACCTCAGAAGAGAAACGAAACGCAACGTGATGCACAGCTTGATCTAGTGGAGGAGATCATTTTGATGAGTAACCTAGGATTACTTGCATCTGTTGTTACTGTGTTATTTAAAAAAAAAAAAAAAAAAAAAACTTTGCAGGTGTTAAGGCCTACTTGGATGAAAACTGCTTCAGTGAGCTCAGTTATAGTAATGTTGCATTTTATTGTCAGTAAAATAATAACGGAGGAAAGTAATTTAGTAACGCTGTTTATTTATAACACCGTTATTCCCATCACTGGTCAAAAGTAATCTGTAGTAAAAAGTAATCTGATTATATTAACTACAATGTGTAATGTAATGGATTACATTACTAACATTTTTTGTCATGTAATTTGGAATCAGTAATGGATTACAATTTGTACTTAATCTACTCAGCTCTTTTTGAAACAACATAAGGTAAATTATAACATAATTTAAATTTTAGGTTGAAATATCTTGTGCTGAGTTTACAACCAGAGACACACGTCAGTTTAGATATTGGTTGTTTCATGTTTTTGTTTGTTTGTCTTACGTCTTGACAACTGGTTCCCTTTACATTTATTTCAAAACATATTGCTTGAAGTTTTCCTTCTTTTCAAAATATCTAAAACAAATTTATCCTATGCAGTGACATTTGAATGTCTTTAAAAATAATACCTTTAATTTTTCATGTCCCACCCTTTGGGAAACTCTGACAGAAGGCAAATGAATAGAAAACAAACGTTCTAAAAATCAATAGACAAAATCTTTCCTCCTCAATACTCTTCAAAGCCTGTCATCTCTCTTTTTGCCTTTGCTATTTTATTATATTCTCTTTTGCTCCTTGCATCTTTTGCGACTTCTCACCTCCTCCCCTTGATTAACCATTCTTCACCTCTATTTCTGCAAATGTTCCTGTTTGTCAATTTGGTAGAATAGCTAGAAATGAAAGGGGTTTCTATTAATTCAATGGATTGAACTCATACACATACTCACACCTTCATTTGGGTTCTTCGTCCTGCTGCCATAGCTGAGTTCTTTTTTTTTTCATGTCGAGGGACACATTGTTAGGCATAGAAACCCCTCTGTAGAGTCTGAAAATGTTAAAGTTTTTCAGTTTACTTTCAGTATGGTTTCAGTGGAGTGAGTTTGACTTGACAGTGCAGCAGAAACTTTTTAATTAAGGAATACTGAGAATTATACATTAACAGAACCATTTAACAGCCTAGGACAATCTTTTCTAAAATAGCCTATATATAGAAGGTATAAAGAGAACATCATTAGCATCATTAGCTTTGCTGTGAGTCTATATTTAAAATCTCTACTAAATTTTTGTAGAGGTGCCAAACACTCAGGTCTGTCCTTTCAACAAATACACTCTCATTCATCCAGATAAAGAGAGAGAAGGGAAAACTACTCAGACAACTGTTTCCTAGCAACAAAACATTTGTTTTCAAACAAAGCTCTTTTAAACTTGTTTTTCTGCTACATTTAAATTGATGGTGAAGTGCCATGCATCATCAAATCAGAATGAAACGAGTAAAAGGTAGTCTGAACAATTGCTAAAGTTAAAGATATGCTTTTATATAAGCTCTATATTAATTATAGTTGTATTTATTGTCAGATGAGCACAGCAGCGCATGATGAATCTCATACCATAGCTTGTTATTGTGATTATTGATTTGGATGGTCTTAAGAGGTGGTTTGGTACACTGCACTAATGGTGACACTGTTACGAAAATTGTTGCTTCCTGTAAGTTTTCATATTTGAATGGTCATATTAGAGTGGATTTAGCTGATTGTTTTTCTAAAGGTTATTTTTTCATGAACATTTAGGGGACCTGCTTTTACACTTATAAAAAAGTACAAACAATATAAAGTGAAGCTTCCAAATAAAAGCCTCTTGGTCTGTGAACTCACCTGGTGAGTGGCGAGAGGTTTGGTTCTGTTCATAAGGAAAGCTTTTCATAATCTGTAGGTTTACAGACAGAAGCCAGGCTTCTGAAGTCTTTTCAGATTACAGGAGAAAGGTTGGAATAGGTGAAGAATATCACCTTCTTCAGTATTGAGTCCTTGTTAAAAGAACAGAGAGAGTGGAATATGATTTCAGCTGGTATTTACAATTCGCTGAATGTCATTTTAAAGTGCCTTGTCTTGTTTTTATTATACTAGTGCTATTTTTGTTTATACAAGGTTGCCTTATAACCCTCTTTATGAAAGAATGCAGAGATCCAAACCTGGATAGTTTGGATCAGCCGTTTGGCTCAAAATGGGATGCAAATACCACACTATGGTTTTAGTAACTGCTAGTTAGTTTGTCTATACTTAATTTAGTTGAACCATTTGTTGTTGTTTTTGGCAGGATTTGCCAAAAAGCTCTTCGTAATTTAACGTGCAGTCACAAAATGTAATGTTGGTCTTTATTTATCCAATTACCAGCCACCTAAGTAATAGTATTAAAATATTGAAAAAAAATTGTAAAAGAATATTTTCAACTTCTCAGCCTGCGCCAGCACAAACCATCTTTTGGCATTCAAAAAGTACTTACAGGAAGATGCACAGTAAAGAATTAGCGCTCAAAAGGTGTGAACATGGTTATTTTTGTGCCTGACTTTTTCTTTTCTTTTCTTTCAGACGCAGAATTTATGGGAGGAGAGTATTAAAATGAATCATGAAATGCAGTTTACTAATGTTTGCACTCGCCAAATTACTGGTATTTGTGCCATTATTTAACAGCCAAAAAAAGCATGTCTTAAAAAGCAGTTACAGTTACTAGTTACTTCTCACAAATAATGACTGAAATGTAACTGTAAGAGTTAGCAACTGAGTTACATCATTATAAAAGTAACTAATTACCAGGGAAAGTAACTAATGTGTTTTTTTTTTTTTTTTAATTGTTCAAATATGTCAAATAACTTGGACGACACCAATATTAAATATGTTAAATGAATGAAAATTAAATGAAATTAATGAGATTATATTAAATATCTGATATACTATAAAAAGCTTAATGGCACAGTTTTTTAAATATCTGACGCATCAGTCAGTCAAGCATTATAATATGACATTATGATAATTTAGCATTAAACTTTAATAATTAGAACTTTAGTAATTAGAATAACCATGTATTAATGCATATTTGTCATGTTGACTGAACTTAGGACTGGCGGTGGTGCGTAAGATATTGTTCGTAATTTGGTGTTTCTATATAAAAAAAACTGCTAAAATAACGAAACTAATACAAATTCTAATACTAATAACAATATAAAACGCACCAATTAATGAGCTGCTAGGTTCATGAATATTAATCACGTTGTCTGCGTTCGCCCAAACTGATTTGCTTAAATAAAAACAGGGACGATAATAGGTAAGCACCAGCCAATGAGATTGCCGTTTGCACATTAGTTCCGCCTACTACCGGAGAAACCAGCAGTTCTTAAAAGCTGAAGAATTCCAAAGCAACTCTACAGGAAATTACAGCAAAGAATATTGCTTACATGTAGCGCGTCAATTCTTTATGGTATATAAGACTCTTTCGCTCTGTATCTTTCTTTGTGTGTGTGTGTGAGACAAAGCGACAGCTAGTCGTGTTCCTTCACACTAGAGTTTACGGTTCATCAAATGCAGGTATGCTGCGCATCCATTCAGATCAACTGAAAAATAAAATTATAATATTTAGATAAATTGTAATAGTGCCGCAGTAACGGTAACGGGCGTTGTAACGGGGGAAACAGTAATTTGTTTGATTACTTGTTACTGAAAAAAATAACTAAATAATAATAAAATTAAAATAATAATAAATAGTAATGCCGTTTATCTATGACGCCGTTATTCCCATCACTGATTGTCAGTAAATCATGCAAAGAATTTTCCCCTCCCATTGGTACTTTCATGGAATTGTGCTCTAATGCTAAATCTGGCCCTAAGTGGTGTAAACTTAAATGGTCCATTGATCAAATATTTAGCAGTTTGTGAATTATAACTTAAGGTACAGTCACATTCACTGTTGTCCAGTGTGTAAAAATAACGCAAATTCGCTGCATTGACCACTAGAAAGCTGCTTCGTTTGAAAGTGATTTCTGTTTGATTTCTGTTTACTCACTACACAACTTACAATAGACAATTTTGCCCACAAAATTTGCTATTGTGAAATTTCTACAGCTAGTATAAGTTGTAACTCAAGCACAGCTGAGGCAACCTGCCTCAGAACACCTGCAGCCCGAATTAAAATCGAGACTGGTATAAAGAACATTGAACTAGACTAAAATAAGACAAGAATCTTGACTGAGTCTTCTAAAAATAATCCTGGCAGTAGTTCCAACTCTAGATCTGGAATCAAAATTAACTCTTCCCACTGTTTTCTTTTTTCTTTTTAAGATGAAAATTGAACTAGCAGAAGAGCTGTTGAGATATTTTGCGATTAAAGTCTCAGGGCAAGTAATAGCTTGTTCTGTTGAGAGTCAACTGAGGACAGCATTTCAGCTCTGTGTTTCAGGGCGCATGACCTTCCATTCGAGTAAGACTGAAGGAGCAGTTGATCAAATCCTAGATCATTATCCTGCTCTCAGATGTGCTGGTGATTCAGATGTCTTCATTCACACTGGAGTAGATATGATGATCTGAACTCGTCCAGACTGCATCTGCTCTTTAAATATCAAATAGTGCTTTCCAACAAACTTAAAAGCTGTTTCCCGGTATGTGCCATTTAAACAAGATGGTTGTTGAGAATGACGACTCATAAGGGTCATTTTTGACGCTGTGATGATCTGTGTAGAGGAGAACGAGGTCTCCTGCCAAACATTGTTGTAAGAACGAGCAAAGTGAATCAGTCTTTTTTCTTTAAGCTGTGATTAGAATTTTTGTCCTCAATCTTCTTTCCCTGCAGCTACGGAAAAGAAGCCTGTTCCTCTACAGCCTTCAAACGATGGGGTTGTGGAATGAGAGAAATGCCATGAATTTAAAATATAGTTGTTATGCTTTCGAAAGGTCAGCTTGTTATACGTTTGAGTTACGAGCAGAGACGGCTGAGTTGAATGATGAAAAGTGGGCTGAGAGGGTGAAAGGCTGTCATGAGGATTCAAATGTTACGATTCATTACGGCCCAACGTGTCCCTCCGAACTGATGATGTCTTGACTGTGTGAACTGTACATCCTCATGCAACTATGACGCACTGCGTGAGTGAGCAAAATTTATGAGGAGGAAATATAGAGTAGGAATGAAGATGAATGGTGGACATAACAGTAAAAACACAAGTATGAAAACACACACAAAACCACTTCAGACACTAGCAGAAGGTCATTTTTTCTCCCTTGTGATTTGAAGCTCGGTAACATATCTTGATTTGGCCCTGTGGGGACATGTTTGGCTGTTATTTACAGTGGCTTCCAGTGCGGTTCTGTTCCCCTGTTCCCTCTGGCCTTTTGTGAATGCCAGACATGGAGAACCGGAACACCGGGAAGTTCCAGAGCAGAGCTCAAGGGAGCGTCACAGATAATTACAAACCTCTCACTGATGTCCTGCACTGACAGACAGACAAGAATGGCAGAATCACAGAGGCAGAAACCATCGAGTTGAGAGACCTGTGTGAGTACTTGGAATGATGTAGAACAGAATCAGCCTGACATGAGCTTATTTCAGCCTGTTCAGCCTTTCCCGCTGATCACATTTAATTTTTAAAGAACTGTTTTTCTTTTCTAACTGAGCTACTTAAGACACAATACTGGGTTGTTTCAGGTCAAACTCACAACTTTTTCAAAGAACAACTCATGTAATGATACATTTTTGACTCAATTCTAATGTAAAAGCTCAACAACTTAAATGCAAAAATGAAAACTGTCATAATTTACTCACCCTCTTATTGTTCCAAACATGTTTGTTGAACAATGAAAAAATTGCTAAATCACTTTTTCTCGCTCTCTCTTTTCCATGTAATGAAAGTTAAGGGGATATTTTACCCAAAAATGAAAATTCTGTTATTAATTACTCACCCTCATGTCTTTCCAAACACAAATTAAGATATTTTTGATGAAATCAAAAAGCTTTCTGACCCTCCAGAAAGGTAGTAAAGACATTGTTAAAATAGTCCATGTGACATCAGTGGTTCAATTTTATGAAATATCATAAATATCAAAAATATCATTATATGTTCCAAAGATGAACAAAGATCTTACGGCTTTTGGAACAACATGAGAGTGAGTAATTAATGACAGAATTTTTATTTTGGGTGAACTATCCCTTTAATGGGGCCCAGTGGTATTTGGACCCCATTGGCTTAAAAGTATCTTATTTTTTGTATATAATTTGTATATTTGAACAACTTATGCTCACAACGCTGCATTTATTTAATGAAAAATACAGTGTAATCGTGAATATTATTACAATTTAAAATAACTGTTTTCAGTTTGAAAAATGTTAAACATTTAAAATGTTATGCAAAGCTGAATTTTCAGCAGCCATTTCTCCAGACTTCAGTGTCTCATGATCCTTCAGAAATCATTCTAATATGCTGTTTTGCTTGAGAAACATTAGCAGCAATTTCATCATTAACAGTGTTGACAACCATGCTTGTTTTTTTTCAGGTTTCTTTAATGAATTTAAAGTTGAAGAAAACAGCCTTTATGAGGAAAAACAACTGTTGTAAAAGAGATATTTAATTAAAGGGATAGTAATTAAATTAAAGGGATTATTCACACAAAAAATGAAAATTACTCACCCTCATGTTGTCCTGGTACTCTCCTGAACACATGGTGGAGACTGTAATGAAAGAATCGAAAATGTTTAACAAAGTTAATTTTGTTTTCTTCACACACAAATAGTATTCTTGTAGCTTCATAACTTTACGGTTGAACCAATGATGTCACATGGACTATTTTAAAGATTTCCTTATTTCTTTTCTGGGCCTTGAACATGGTTGCATTGCTATCTGTGGAGGGTCAGAAAGCTCTCAGATATCTTAATTTGTGTTTCGAAGATGAACAAAGGTCTTACAGGTTTGGAACGACATGCGGGTAACTAATTAATGACATAATTTTCATTTTTGGGTAAAATATCCCTTTAAAGGTTGACTGAAGTGCCTTGAAACACGCAGCGTTATTCTATGTGATGGCATAATTTCAACTGAAACAGGGAAACGGGGCTCTATATGCCCCGCCTCCTTTTTAAAATAGCCAATAGAGTTTTATTTATATCTGCTTGGGTCAGAACCGTTGAGCTCGGTAAAGCTGCATTTGACAGCCACCCTAGATTCAATATGAAACACTTACTAAAACAAAATAGTGATCATAATCATGCTGAGGCTTTGTAGTTTTAAAAGTGTTTAATATATGCCGACTCGCGCATATGATCCACTCCGTCTGATCGTGTCTCTAGACCGGAGGCAAAGTCCGGAGCAAATCATGCACACTGCCACGGTTCGCGTGACACAACGCAAAACCAGACCTCATTTTCCCCAATCGAAAGCATATTTACATTGTCTGGATCATTCCCTATCGCCTCCATTGTGCACTACATGCCATTCACCGTACAGAAAATACTAATACTTGAACAAGTGACCGATCTCAGCCGCAGCTTCAGTGTCTATTTATAGTGTATGGGGCGGGACACTTGGGATTCTAGAGAGCATTTGATTGGACAGAAAGTTTGATGAGAAGCTGAAGTGCTGCCTGATGTCATCAAAATTGTTGATTCATATTGGCAGAAATGAGAGACAGTAAGTTTTGAATGTTTATATCGTGTAATATTGTCATTGTTTAGGAGCACACTAGCTTATAAATAATCTTAAGATTAACATATTCATACTTAAATCCAAAAAACTTTAATTTTGATTTCATGGGGGCTTTAACAGATTTCCCATACCTGTATGTCCACTTTTATTCACCGCTTGTTTACTAGGAGAGACAGAAATGTAGCAAACATTTGTCTACTGTTAGAGGTGCAATAGATCTATTGCTCTGTTATTTGTAAGTATAATCAGCGGGCTTAATAATGGTTCAACTAATTTCACATCATCATTAGAATGTACATCATCATCATCACTACATCATCAACATCACTGACCGCATGTGATTCGCTATTGCTACTAATTACTCCATCAGTGAATGTCACCTTTAATGTGCCAAGCTCTCGTCCCTGCATGTGTGTGTGTGTGTGTGTGTGTGATGAGAGAGAGATGCTGAATTGCAGAGAAGGGGAGAGCATGTGATGTGAGAGCGAATCAATAAAAGGATTCCTTCCTTCAATCTTCACTTTGCTGCTTCTCTCTTTACTGCTGCAGATATAGCTTCATTCCCAAACAATCCTGGGAAACAGTGGGGGAAAATCACTGCTCGTCTTTCTCTGCTCCGCTCTCTTCAGTTCCACAATATATTGTTGTCATCAAGGTTTACTATATACAAAGCTCATCCTGCTCTCTCCTCGCCTTTTTTTCCCCCTTTCTCTCTCAGTTTCTCTCTCACACTATCATTATATATTAATAGGACTGCTTGCTTTGTCCACCTGGACCTTTTATTGATTTTTGGACCACACTGTTTGAAGGCAAGTGTGGCACAGTCTAGTTTAATTACATTTTCAATTTCTTTACATTTATCTCTTTGTGTGCGTGCATGACTTATTTCGTGTCTAATAGTACAAAACACATACCATTGTTTGAAGCTTTAGTTAACTGTCTCTTTTTGAATTGGATGAATTGTGTGAGAAGAATAATAATTGTAATTTGCTATATGGCTTTTTTTTTTTCTCATACTTTACAGAGAGAGTGGGGGAAACTCTTTTGCCAGGGTTGTATCATCTGCCTGAATGCATCATACGGCCCATCACACCAGCTATTGAGGAAAGGAGATGTGGCATAGCCAGTCCAGGTATATGGGGATGATTAGTAGGCCATGACTGATAGTAGCTAATGGGCAAATTTGTCCATGATGCCAGGGTTACTTTCACCTACTTGAGAAACACCCTGGGATATTTTTAATTAACACAGTGAGTTTGTTTCACTGACTTCTTTTTATTCCTAAGTTTCTACAGACATTTATGGGTCAGTGACATTTTTTTTTTTGACAATAATGTACTCTTAAATAATTTACACCACAGTACATTTCATCATTATTAAAGGAGAAGTCCACTTCCAGAACAAAAATTGACAGATAATGTACTTACCCCTTGTCATCCAAGATGTTCTTGTCTTTCTTTCTTCAGCCATAAAGAAATTGTTTTTTGAGGGAAACATTTAAGGACTTATGAATATGCAGTTTAAATGCGGCTTCAAATGATCCCAAATGTGGTTGCAAGCGATCCCAGCTGAGAAAGAAGGGTCTTATCTAGCGAAACGATCGGTTATTTTCATAAAAATAATATAATTTATATACTTTTTATTGTCAAACGCTCGTCTTGTCTCACTCTACCTGAACTGTTTTCTTCCGGTTAATGACAGTCGAAAAATTGTTGAAAAATATGTCGAAAAATTCCCATCTCATGTTCTCCCTCAACTTCAAAAGTGTCTTATATTGCTGTTTTACCCTTTTTGTTTGAGGGTGTTTTGATCTTCTTTGCATGTTCACTTTGCAAAGACTGGGTCGGTACTTCTGCATGTAGGATGAGGTTAAAATATTTTTTGAAGTTGAGAGAGAAAATACAATCAAAATTTTTCGACATAACCTAACTGTCTTGAGGGGAGTTCAGGGAGAGCAAGACAAGATGAGCGTTTGAGATTAAAAGTATTTAAATTGTATTTTTTTTATGAAAATAACCGATCGTTTCACGAGATAAGACCCTTCTTCCTAGGCTGGGATTGTTTACGACCGCATTTGGGATCGTTTGAAGTCGCATTTAAACTGCATTTTGGAAGTTTAAAGTTGGGGCACCATATCAGTCCATTATATGGAGAAAAATCCTGAAATGTTTAACTCAAAAAACAAAATTTCTTTATGGCTGAAGAAAGAAAGACATGAACATCTTGGATGGCAAGGGGGTGAGTACATTATCTGTAAATATTTGTTCTGGAAGTGGACTTCTCCTTTAATTTTAAACATTTCAAGAAAATGGGTTATAAGTTTCAAAATCAACATGAATACAGAGAGTTCATTTCTGAAAACATGGCACATGCATTTTAAACTAAAATGAATGAATGAATGAATGAATGAATGAGTAGAAGTTCTCCTTCACTGGCCAGTTTCTTTCTTTCTTTCTTTCTTCCTCAGCTGTCCCTCTCTTTCTCCCCCAAATGTTTTACAAAGTTTGACTCTGGCATTTGAGGGAGAGCAAGCAGGGCACTGCCTCTTCACACATCTCTGATTCTGTCCTCATGCTCCACCATCCGTGAAACATCACACTTCTGCAAGCACACATATAAAGAGAGAAAAATTTTATGTTTATAACAGAACATAATGTATACAGAGCCAAGACAACTCAGACAAACATGCAAAGAATAATATCTAAATACAACCGGAGTCCACATTTATCATAGGAAGGTGTACCCACCCCCTTTTCAGTTTAAGTCTTTCCAACATCGCTTGCCTAAGGCTTCTGGCTGAGATACAGGTCTTACTAGACGCTCCAACTAACACACACACCTACGCCTGCATCCAAAAGCTCTGCTCTGTCCACTATCAAGCAGGCTCAGCATGGGATGGCGGTTTCCTGAGGCCCTTCAGAGGCTTTAGATGCCACACCTCTTCAATCCTTTTACATCAAAGTTTGCAGACTCTCTCCATACTGATATGTATGACATCCTTGTCAGATAAGAGTAGAAGTTATATTGAAAACTCTTTAATATAGGTTTTAATCATGCATAATACATGTGCCTTTGCTTGTAATGAAAGTTTGTAGTGGGTTTTGAGTAACTTTACCACAACTGTATATTATAATTTGCAGTTATGTCATCTCACACTCTTTAAAGCAGATTCCGATGGCTGTCAATGCTTTTTTTATCATCTGGAAAATATAGTTTATAGACGTAGTTTATAGTATAGACAAATTAAACTTCCTAAAGACCCACATCTTTGTTCTCTCCGTAGACCACAGCTACTGAAAGAGGTTACATATGGCAGAGAAAAGAAACGCTAGATGCCATCCTAGCAGAATTTGACACTTGTCATGATGATGCAGCCACTGAAAAAGTTTCTCAGCGTGGATTTCACTCGAAATATCCAGGGACGTTTAGACTCCTTGTAGCAAAAAATCAACGTCATTTGGTACGTCATTTGGCTTAAGCTCTTTTAGTAGCTTTGGTCATCATATCAGTATTTTATTTTCTGAGTTGTGTTACGGTAAAAAACAGCGTCTGGTAGCGCCAGTATAAAGCGCCCCCATAAAACAATGTGTAATTTTTTTTTTAAATAAAGCAAATCTTTAATGTTTTCTACTACATATTTCAGTAAGATACATAATTTGTGTTATATTAAGCCATACATGTCTTAATTTCCGGGGTTCCTTTTAATGCAGGGTCATTGCTTAAATGTGTAACCAATGGTTATCCAGGCTAGATATGTACAGATGCAGTGCACATTGTCAATTTTTGTTATATTTTGTTAATTATTGGCCTTCAGTAAAATTGTATATAGTTATGTATTTATAGTTATGTATTATTTGGCAACCCAGCGCTGGGTGAATACAGCATAGTTTATAATATTTATATGCATACATTTAAAACTTGTTTAACAAATATTTTAGACATAAAAAATGTAACATTTAAAATTACCGAAATACTGTAGCGCTAATTCTCATGACGGTGTGTCACTGAAATGTGAGCTGGTGAAAGGCTGCTGTTTGCCGGGGTAACCGCGAACTTCAGACCTTGGCCTCACGTTTCACTCGTAGCTAAAAGATGCTATGACTGACTCCAAAACCTGCCCATTAACAAACAGTACTGACATTAGAGAACATATTTTAAGATCAAACTAAATTAAACTATGTACAATAATAAATAAAATCAATTTATTTTATGCAAGGCAAAAGGCGTTTCCATCTTGCAAAACAACCAATGCTGACGCAGCTGACTGACATCTCGTTCTTATGTTGCGTCGCATAAAATGATACAATTAACAGCACAGTAAAGACTTTATAATTTAAACAAACTGTATACAAATATTTCTTTCGCTGCAGAAATGCATTAAATTGGTGGTGCTGAGAGCCGCTCTATCCTAGAGGACTCAAAAATCCTGCATGGCTTGTTTCGTCAGAGACAGGCTTAATCCAGCGGTTGGACAGAAAAAAATACCTCAGCGATAAAAATGACCTAGCAACTTGGTTGCTGAAAAACTACCCAGCACCTGCAAAAAAAATATTAAAAATAACCCAGAAAATTACCCAACGGGCTGAACCCAGCATTTGGGTTTAAAAAATAACCCAGCATTTTTTTTTTTTTTTTTTTTTTTTTTTTTTTTTAGAGTTTAGGGTATGTATGGGCCCGGTACCAGTCTGTTGTCTGTTGTTGCCCCTCCCCGGTTGAAATCTCCAGGGCCCCTAGAATCATCACCGCTTTTTGTACACACTAGTGACGGCCCTGACCGCAAAATATTTTTGTAATGGCCACTCAGGACTATTTGTCTCCTTATGGCATTGAGTGTAGCCTAACTGACCTATTTAACAGGTGGATTTTCACCTGTGTGTTTTCAGTAATTGTGGGAAAATGTAACTGTTGCTAAACTGACACCGAGATGATCGCCTGATTAATCTCTGTGCTGTCAGATGTAATCACCAGCAAATGGCAAGGGTAGAATGTCTAATAGATAACATGACAAAAACATCTGTGCACCGATTGTAACCGTTTCGGTTGGCTTAAACTGAGCGCCTCAAATATCATTTTGATGAGGCTTATACAATTAAATGAACTAATCATTTAAAAACAACTTCCGTCCTCGAATTCAATTTGACTTCCATAGCTCACCCAATCTTTCGCGACGGGTCTTTTTATTGCATGTTGGGCTGTTTAGAGCGAAGTGGGAGTTTCTTAAACTAGACGAGGGGTGTGGAAAAGTCATAGCAGTGCCGACGGTGTCTGGGAGCGAAGCTGAGCGCGCACAGGGAGCGCGCTTAACGGACAGCTTCTGACGCTGGACGAGAGCGGGGAGCTTGGCTCACGAGAAGAAACCCCGTCAGTGTGCCCTGCCGCGTTTGTCTTGTCAAGATGAGACATCTCTCGCCCTCTGTCCGGTAAACTAGGACACCCTGGGACACGGATTGAATTCCCTCCTCAAATCACAGCCAACTAGTTCCCGTTCGAACCACCCGCACGCTCTGCGCTTGAAGGAGCATCTTTACCGCCACACTCTGTCCGTCCCGCTAACGGCTCAGGAATACAAAGTTGTATCACTTTTAAATGACTCTTCGGGACTGAACGGCCGTTTTTATTTTTATTTTGTTGACGCAACGTCAGAATTTTGTCTTTTGAGTGGCGTTGGCTTGGATTTACGCGCGTAAGTCAACTTGATTTGCGCCGTTTTCCCGTCATTTTTTCCTGTTGTCACCTAGTGTGGAATATCTGAAGACTTTATTCAACGCTCCAGGAGGAACGAAAAAGAGTCTGAAGAACTGCTTATGGAAATTTGAGGAGTTTTATTTATTTATTATTATTTTCTTTATCAAGTACGTATGATATTACGATGTGTGTGGTGCGAGAGTCTTCGCCGCCCCTTTTAGACCAGAATTAGTCAGTGTGGTCCCGGAGTAGAGGCTAGATCAGTGTCTTCTCGATTCGCGCACTCTCCTCACTATCCTTTTCTTCTTTCCCCTCAGAAAGGTTATTTTTCTATTTCAATGGAATAACTGATCGGGGAAACGACTGAACGACAAAGTGTCTTGTCTTTCTCCCCCCACCGCCTGTAACTGACAGGCGATTTAAGGTTGGTTCTTCTCCGGGAATGCTCAATGATCGATGGGGAATCATGAACAGCTCACCGGAACTCGAAGACGGACAGCGGGGCAAAAATCAGGTGCGTCTCCCACTCGCTTACACTTCAAAATGTACTGAATGTAGTTTAGGATGAGACACAATAGCTACTCATCTGTGTGTGTGTGGGTACAGAGAGAGCAGCGAATAGCACAATGAGTTGAGTGCGGCTTGTTCCTGTCACTCCGCATAAGCGCGCCCGTAGATCATGAGCGCGGCAGAAAGTGGCTATTTTGTTTCGCGTTTATGCGGTAGCCGAAAAAAAGGGCGCCAGTCATGCGAAATGCAGCTGGTCTCTGGATTTGGCACTAAGTGCTGGGGTGGTATAGTGGGAAAGGAGTGAGAGGAATTTTAATATTTAATTAATGAATGAAATTTTTGTTTGTGCCATTGATGATGTTGTGTTGGGACTGACTGTACTACACCATATATATTGTGTGTATGTTTTTTTTTAAGATAAAGTGTGGATAACCCACAGAGGCACTTAAGCGGTCTTCCCAAATCTCAGCCAAGGTTAGAGAGAATGGTGCAAATGCATGTGTGTGTTAAAAGTGTATAAAACTGGTATATGGTGAATGCATGTTTTAATGGACAGCAGTGATTTATAATCTGGCTTTTTGTCAGTGACGTGGGTAGAAAACCCATAAAATGGGCACACAACATTCATTTACTGTGAAAAACAAAACAAGCTATCAAAAGCAATATCAAAACCAGCACATAGCTCGATAAATACTCAAGGCTTGAGTACACACCCACACCATCACACAATCAACTACACAGACTGTAGGGGGAGAGAGAGTAGACAGTGCAGTAAGTATTGAACTTGTGTTTTTTTCCTCGTCTCTATCTCCATTCATATCTTTGTTTATTCATACTTTGTGTATATCTGTTATTTTTAGGACTAGACCAAGAAGGTTGAAGGTTATCCCGTTCTCCCCTGTATTTGATTAAAGAGAGTATAGGAAAAAAGCTAAATGAGTGTTGTTTTTCTACATTGAATGAAGGTTTCAATGAAGTCTTTCGATTCAGGTAGCGTCTTTAGTTTGTTTCTATGTAATGGTGCCTGCATGAGCAGCATCTGATCAGGAACAGCGTCTAGGTCAGTTCATGCAATTCTGATGGTTAGGCTTGGATGTTGAGCGGAAGTAACAGAATACATCTAAGAATATACATCAACTTCAATGCCAACAAAATTGGGATCTATTTTTAAACTTTTGACATTTGAATTTGGCAGAGATTTGAGTTTTTAATCAATAAAGAAGTTCCCAGGATTTTCTCAGCACACACACACAACTGCAGTGGTGGAGTGGAATTGATTGAGTCCATTTTTTGCTGACAGAAGTCCATACCGGGCTCCACAAATGCATTTTAAACTATTGACTGTAAGTGACTGTTCCTTTGGAAATTGGTGTGTTTTGTTTGTTTTAGCTGAGAAGGTTAGTTACAAGAACATTACAGAGAGCATTTTATGATTAATAGCCCATGTTTCCACTGCACGTTCATGCTGTCCTAAATTGACAAACTTAAAGAAAATAAAAAATAAGTAAAATCTCTAAACAAGCTCTCTAGCACATGCTTACAGTATATACACATGCCTGTCTTTTTAAGAAAAATCAGGACCATGGACAGCAACAATCCTACGCCATGAGTCAAATTCAGGACCATGGACAGAACCTGTTGAATCTGTATTTGGAGGACGGAATTATTCCAGTCTGTATAATTTGTGAACTAACATTTTGTTTGCTGCTAATAAATAAATGAATAAAAATATTTGGCTTTTGTTTTATAGGCTCATAGGTACTACATTATATGGCACAGTGACAATTTACCCTGGTCTCCCCCTTTAGGTGAAAGTCTGAATTGAATATTTAATTGGCTACAGTTTATACCAGGATAATCCTATTCCTAATGAGATTGTTAGACCGATAGATATAGCAAGAGCAAGAGTTTTTACACCATTCTTGCACTGTACATTTTGAATGTCTCTCTTGAAAATGTGCAGTGCTGGGGAGGCTCCAGGAACGGTTTGAAACCCCTGAACTAATGATCAGCAAATGTGCAATATAACTGCACCATGCAGACTAGACAGACCAATAATGAACCTCAAATGAATAATACGCCGGCCATAAACAGCATGAGCAGATTTACAAACATTACAGGATGTACTGTCCAACTGTAATGAAGAGAGCATTTTACAATGGTACGCTAGAAATACAGCCAAAAATGAAGTGCAGTGACAAATCACACCACCCATTCACAGATTGAACTATGAATGACTAATGCTTTCTCCCTGAACGGGAAGAAGGGAGGAGACGGAGACATCAAGAGAGGGATGTCAGGTTGGACCGGAAGGGAGTTCTGGGGATTCCTGTTAGCTTTAGGATACGCTGTAAGGCAAACACACACATGCATTTGATTGTGTTTCATTTTACATTAAATTAGCATTCTACAGCATGGCTTGCTGTTGAAACAAATTCCCTGTTTATGCATGAACTTAAACAGTAACCTCTCTTGAATTTGCCTAACATCCTTTAACTGTGTATGTGTATGGCAAAGTATTTTCTCTGTATGTGTCCTTGTGAATATTTTAGTTTTTTTTTCTTCTATTCCCTGTCTCATTTTCTTATTCTCCTCTTGTCTATCATTTTCTCCTCTGCTCTCTTTCTCCCTCTCTCACCATCTGTCTTTTACCCTGCCTCACCCTGTCAGTCAGTCTCTTACTTCTTTTCCCTCCATCAGGTCAAACACTGACATTTTTGTCAATAGAGGCCTAGGGGGGCATGATCATTTTCTTTCTTTTATTTTCCCTGTCCTGCCTTTCCCTCGCACCTCTTCTCACGTTCTCATTTATCCTTCCCCATGTTATTGCGTTCTCACGCATACTGTATATATACACTAAAGGGACCGTGAGCTATACACGCATCACTAAGAGGACTTCAGTGAAGAATAGAGATTTGCCTTGGCCATGCTGTGCAGAGTATTGTGCCCTTGCACCGTAATGGAGTGCTGCGTTAGTACCTGTATTCACTCCTCCTTCCCATCCACTTCCTGCTACGCATTCAGCACCATATCTGACAATAGCCTCAAGCCATTAGCCAATGTTCACTCGCTGATAAAATTATAAAATGGTACCCTATGCTGTGTAGAGTAATCATAAACATCTATAGTGCGATTTTCATACATTTAGGCTGTTATAAATCATGGTTATAGGTTAAGTGTGTTGAAGTGCACTTATTACGCAGATGAGAAACTATGTAAGTGGCTTGCTTTTTTTTTTTTTTTGCAGTTATGTTTTCTATTGTAGATTAAGCTCAAAATCTCTGTATGTTCTTAATATTTACCTCACCATATACAGTGCCTTTCAAAGTTTGGAAACATTCCAAGAGAAGTGGGGTTTGAAGAATTTCAGCATAAATTCTTAATCATTTTGTGAGGACTTTGAGTTGACTAGGTACAACACAAACTGTGCAAACTCCAAAATGTGTTCTGATGGGAATGTTGTGTCCAAATTTAATTGGCAAAATCACATTTAATCAGACAGTACAGGCATGTTTCCTCAATAATGATCAAAAAAGAAATTTGAATAATCAGGCATCACAGTTGACTGGCTTTCATAATTGTGTAATAAAAAATATGCTGATGCATTTCCAAACTTTTAGAGTGCACTATACAGTGTATACTTATAAGTCTGCTTTTTGGGATGTACACATCTAATTTCTCTTGTAATATGTACTATAGATATGCTTCTGTTTCTCCATACTCTGATTATATATTAAACTCATCAAAGACGGCTGTTCTTGCTAATGCATGGAGAATTCTCATCAGTGCGCCACTGATGTTTTTTTTTTCTTCTGCGTAGACTGATTGAATGAACACATAAATACACACACATACACACTCACCCAGAGTACACTTTGATTTGTGGCTAAGAAGTTCTCCTGAACAGTAATGATAGGAAACTAATTAATACAGCACAGTGACTGAATCATTCATGAACAACAAAAGTGCTAATCTTCTTAGAAAGAGTGAGAGGAAGAAAGGGGGGGGGGGGGCAACCTGTTGCTTCAGGTTTTTTCAGGTGGTCTTTCCTTGTAATTATTGTGCTATAAGTTACTTTTGCATTTCTGATAAATAACATTTAAACACGTTTACATTTATAAGTGGCTAAATACCGCCAAAATACAGTCTATTGGGCTTTTCTTGAAACTGTTAACCCATTGCTATTCTAAACCATGTTTAAACATAATCCTGGGTCATCTTGTTAATGTTAACTTGTTAACTCTGAATCCTGAGTAGTAAAGATTTCACACTGTATATTTGTAAACATTTTATATGTGTATTTATTAATTTAGAGACACTGAATACAGCACGTAGCTGGTTTAAAAAAATGTTTGTCCATCTATGAATCTATGTCCTATGAACCTAAAGCCACCTGAAATGTAAAAACAAACTATATAATCTCTGGTTAACTGGTTTCGTTTGTCACCATCTGACATTTAAATTTTTCTTGTAGATGTTAACTAAATACGGTGATGCCACATGATAGTTTCTCTGACTGTACATGATGCATGAATATTTAATGATTGGTTGATTGTTGCGAAAACAGTGAGGTCACTGTTACATTTCTTCACAATTCACTGTTTTCTGCTTTGGATCATTGTTCAGTAAACCAGAGTAAAAAAAAAAAACTGCGCCATCCTTCTTTTAGAATAACAGACGTGAAGCTTTCTGCTTTGCTCAGAGTTACCTAGCGCAGTGTAAAAATTCCATTTCAGTTTTATTTTCAAGCTGTTTTCACTTCAGTGATTGCAATCTCATACTCTTTCTACATTATTATGAATTTAAATTTCACTAAGCAAAAATAAAAGAGACTTGTTTTTAATGCAGTTTTTAGGACTGTTCGAGCCACAAATAGTAAGAAATATTAAACAGACCAACAATATTTCCCTCAAATGTTCTCCTTACTATCCAAGTAAAGTCTGGGTAATCAATTTTGTGCCATGAATAAATCATGCAATAGTGTTATGCTAGCAATGTTGTGCTGTTTGTTGACTTTATGTGGGTGTTTTGTCATCACTGTTATTTATTTGTTGTTTGGCAGTGCTAGGAGTTACTTATTAGTGTAGATTGACATTGTGATTTAGATGTGTGTGTCTGTGTATGTCTTTGTAAAACTATTGACCTATTTTTGTATCTTGCTTTGTTCACTCTTGTTCACTCTTCAGAGCCAGAGATTGCAGAGTTCACTTCATATTGAAAAACAAGTACTTGGTTGCCTTGACAAGATTTTTTGGCTGAACGAGACATTTTGTGCATTTAGTGAATGAACAAATTCAGAGTGGCTAAAGAAAGTAGTGTTTTTGAGAGAACTCGTTGCATCATGTTGCCTTGATTTTTCTTTTAACTTAGTTCAAAAATGTCTTTTATGCAGTTTTGTGGAGTGCAGTCTAATGAAATATACAGTAGAGAACTGCAGCCTTGCTAGAAAAGTGAATCTTGTAAATTCATGTAACTAGTAAAAACTTTGACTTGCGTGGTTGTTGGTAGAACACTCATTTGTCCGTTTAGATACTGAATAACTTTACATATCTGAATAAAGCTCTTTTATATGAATACAGCACTTAGTGCTATTGTAAATAGTGTGTATACTGCTCACTTTGGCTTCTTGTACTTGATTTCCTAATGAGCCTGGACCTGTCAATTGATTGGGTGTTTTTAAGTCAGACATTTGGAATCAATTGAATGTCCAAAAGAGCAGAGAACTTGAGAAAATAACTTAATTATTCTTGCTTATAAAGGTCCTGTCCTGAAATAAGTGAACATAGGCAGCAAGGCAAGTGTGTAAATTTCTGAAGTCATACACTAAATTGGCTTTAGTGCATTAGCATGTTGATTAATGATATTATTTAGCATCTCTTTGCTCTTCTGCTCTGTGTTTGTATATGTTTATGCTTATGTGTGTGGTATATGGGGATGTGGATGTTTGAGATGATTTAACACAGAGTGGTAATAGCATCATTAAGGCGGAATGATGTGATCAGGAATGTCAAGGTTAATCACTGAACTAATTACAGCCGAGAGATAGAGATTAAAGGAGGGGAAAAAGAGCAAGAGACAGTTCACCTTCTCAAGATTTACCAGTCTGAAACCACATCTCGCATCTTGAGGACTTTAGCACGCAGACGCACACAAACAGTCTGTCAGGCGATGACTGCACGGGGGCGGAAGCTATTAGGGTTGCTAATGGCGATAGTTTCACACACCGTTTTTGAAAGACCAATAAACTGACAGATTGAGTGAAAGATTCGAAAAGCGAAGGAGGGAGAAAAAGACGCGTATTGCAGGTTCCACACTAAAGATCCAGGCCCACGGTAACAGTAATCCAGCGCATGAATTATTTACACTGCATCTAAACTCAATCTAGCGAACACAGATCAATTCCTCTGCACAACATACGGGGGAGGGAAAAAGAAGGGATGGATGGAAGACAGGAGGGAGAGAGGAGGCAGATTAATAAATGAATTTGAGAAGTTATTCAAATGCTAAATTATTTACATGTCAAATCAATCAGAAGAGCTGAGAATGGATAGCTGCAAGATTGCCTCATTTTAAAGCAGTGCAGAGGGGATGGAGTGAGGTGAGAGAAGCTGATAAGAGACGTTGGGAGAGAGGCCAGAGGATTAGATAAATAAAACGTGAATTTATGACCAGTAACCGCTTATATGCTAAGAATCGAGGATTAAGGAAGGTGACTCTACCAGAAAGCATGAAGTACTGTGTGTTTTTGCCACGTTAAACCCTAGAACTAATCCCTGGAAAACAATCTACTGTTTAAAAGGCCATTTTATATACACTCACTATTGTTCTCCAGCTTGTATAAATCAGTGAAAGTGAGACCAACATTAGTGGTGTTGAAACTACTGAGGGCAAGTGAAAGTTTAAGTGTAGTTACTGTAAGTGTGCTGTAGAGATGCAGGTCCATTTACACTCAGGTCATTCCCGCTTGTGTATGTGCATTATCTAATGGGCAACCTCTATTTTTCATTGTTTTCTTCGTGACCGTTTGGTCGTGTTTTTTTTTTGTTTTTTTTTTAACTGTTAGCAGTTGAGACAATCCAGAAATTGCAAACGGCTCCTGTAGGGTTGGGCGATTATGGCAAAAAAATTAAATCTCACTTTTTTTAGAACGTTTGACTGATTCCCAATTTTTTTAAAGATTTTTAACTAGTCAACTTGAAAATGTAACTACAACATGATTCAGGTAAACTCTTTATTAATGTTAAATTCTTTATGATGTAAAATCACTTGTTAAATATTTTTGAAGAAAAGATGCAACTACCACTACATCTTTACAAACTTGTCTTATACATATTACACTGAAAACCCTAATAAGTTAATTGGACTAAATTGATTGAGTAAACTCGTTGCCTCAAATTAATTGAGTAATGGAATCTTCCAAAACTTGCATATTTAAGTTTATTTAACTTGGCGGTTTTGTAGACTTAAATCATTCAGTTCAACAAACTTAGCACTTATTTAATGTACTTAAACGATTGTGTTCACTTGGTATTCATTTTTTTAAGTGTACTTATATATTTAAGTTAACTCAACATGAAAATGTAACTTAAAACTGTTAAACAATGTTCTTATATTTGACTGCAAGTCATGTCAGTAGTAGCACAACAAAAAACAAACAAAAAAAGCTCATAAAATGGTTATTGATAGTTAATAAAAATAAATAAAATTGAGTTGTTACCATTGTTGTGATTCACATGCTGAATGTTGAAGTCTGTGTGTGACTCACGCACATTACCCCAAATATTAAAAGATTATATTAACGCAGTTAAAAGCTTCTTATAGTGTTTATAAAAAAAGAAAATCAGTAAAATTGTAAAATCATTAATCAGCATAAAAAAACTCATGATTTAATTACCTAATTACCTAAAAAACCTAATTATTTAATTAGAATATAGATCACTTTCTAAAAGCAATCTATTTATTACTTTTCTTTCTTTGAAATCAAAGAACTCAGATTTCATGCTGCATTGTTGCAACAACAGAAAGAAAATATAGTAATATAAACAAAGTTCCAAGTGCCCAACCAAAAGTAACACTATTCACTATAATGGTGAGTATTTAAAAAAAAAAATTTCAGGAAAATCAACATTAATTTATGAAGTCAGCTTATGTGATGTTCTCTCAAATATTTCAGTTGTATTGAAAATTCAACATTCAAGATGACTTTTTAAAATGATTTTTTTTTCAAATGATTAATCATGATTTTGAGCTCACAACACTTGAAATCTTAAGTTTATGCATTTTGATAGTAAATAAGTTAAATTAACTCATATTTTTAAGTAATAGGTCCAAAATGCAAAATTTTAAGTAATGTTTAGTCAACATTACTTGATTGTATAAGTAAAGACAGCATTAGGGTTTACAGTGTATATGTTAAGAAATAAAATAAATAAAATCTCAGAAGTCAAGGTAATTCAAATTCAAAATGACTGAAGGTATAACACCAGTAGACTATAACTAACTATAAGTGTTCTGTAAAAACAATTAACAGCAGCTTTCAGCCTGTCATCATGATGCAAACATGAAATATCAGACATAGAGTAGTAGTTCTTCACAGGTTTTTTATGTGTTTTTTTTATGTGTGCTGCGTTTCCATTGTTTTTTCTGTTTAAACATGGACATGTTTGACTGTTGCACTCTATTTCTAAATAAAAATAAAATCGTGGCAAACATTAAATTTGAATTAATCAATAAAATTGGAATAATCGCCCAGCCCTAGGCTCCTATGATAAGGTCATTTTACTTTCAAAAATCCATTTAACTTTGCTAAACTTTTATTAGAAACCATTTCAGCATCTTAATGGTTATCAGATGATGCTTGAGCTTTTTGATTTACCGCTTCAGTTTTAATTATCCATGCTCACCTTCCTCTATTTTTACATTTAAATGACCTTTGTCATCAGTTAACTCTGTCTTGAAGTTAACCTTTTAAAAAATAATTTAATAGCACTGTTAAATGTAATCTTTTCCAAATCTCAAAAGAATGATTTCTGAAGGACCATGTGACACTAAAGCAGGGCTCAACCGATGATCAGCCTGACTGATTATCAGTGCCGATATTAAGTATTTTTATGGTCATCGATATTGGTCTTTTTCAAAACCGATTTGTGATAAAATGATTCAAAAGCTTTTACAGAAAACTTTTGTAAAAGCCCTTGTTATTCTTAATTTTGCCATTAATTTTCATTTTTACACCAGACATTGGTTCAAAATATCTGTTGTCTGTCTACTTGATCTGTAATAAGGAGTATCGGCATCAGCCCTGAAAAACACATATTGGTCGACCTTTACACTAAAGACTACACTATTCAAATAAATGCAGCCTTGGTATGCATAAGATAATTCAGTAACACTTTAGTAAAGGGAACAATTATCACTATTAACTAGTTACTTATTAGCATGCCTATTATTAACATATTGGCTGTTTATTAGTATTTATAAAGCACCTATTCTGCATGACCATATTCTACATCCCTAATCCTACCCAAGACCTAAACCAAACAACTGCCTTACTAACTATTAATAGGCAGCAAATTAGGAATTTATTGAGGCAAAAGCTGTAGTCAGTGGTTTGTTAATAGCAAGAACTGGACCTTAAAATAAAGTGTGACTGAGAATTCTTTCAAAACATTAAAAAATTGTATTATTTCAAACTTTTGACTTCTAATTTAATTATTTGTTTATTTTTATCATCCAGAATTTTATTTCTGCTACCTGCAGACAAAACATTGCAGTTAGTATCACACTGAGTACATAAGTTCTTTGAAAACAGGTAGAGAGGTAGAGAACCTAAATAAATGGCTTTTATGAGACATTTTTTTATAGCACAAGGAAACTTTGCTCTTCGTTCGGGCAGAATAAGTATCACTGTTCTCTTTCGTGCTTTCAATGTGCATAATAAAACCAATGTCACATGATACAATGGGAATCATATTTTAAAGAGCGAGCACAAATTCATTCGTCTGCAGTATTCTTGCGCTGACTGAGCAAAAAGTTTGGTGCAGACTTGGAGCAGTATTTGAGGAACATAATGACTTTTTCCATCTGAATGACTTTGGGCCACAGGTGTACTTTATAATGAGTCTATGTGTCTCAGATACGGCTGAGTGCTACTGTGATTGATAGGTTTGGAGATCTGTCACTCAAAATTTAAGACGTATAGAGAAATACACAAACAGATGAGAGAAAAAAACCCTTAGAGAGAAAATGAGAAGCTGATTTGGATTGTAGCCTACCTGTCAAAAACCAAAGTAATTATTTTAAATACTTACTCCATTAGTGTTATATAATGATGTTTTGTGTTTTAAAGGTGTTTTATTAATGGATACGCAAGGCAAATTTAAATGCACAAGGTCTTTGCAATAGCAGCAAATGAAGTGTGCTTTAAAGGTGCTCCACATTAAAGCCACTGTGGAGATACTGTCAGGCTTTTAAATGAGCCCAATTAGAGGCAAGGAAAGCCGAATGGCAATTTTATCATTAGCTCTTCTGAGTAATTCAGTGAATTAGAGAAGCTCTTGTTAAAGTTTAATTTTGAAACATTCTGAATAGATGGTGATAATTGCCACAAGGTAATAATGAGTTTTGGGCTAACTCACTTTAAACAGGCTCAAAATGAGGTTTGCATAAATTGTAGATGATCGTTGTTAGATTTGTATGACATTTTAGCATTTGTTTAATTTTTGCATAGAGGAGGTTTAAACTCATTAGTGAAATAAACTATGCAATAAAGGCAACTGAAAATCCTGTCTGTGTTTTTATAAGATTCATAGCTCATCCTTGTTGCTGCATTATGAACAAATTTATTTGTGGGCTGATAGGGTAGAGGTCAAAAGTTCACCCCAAAATTAAAATTCTTTATCCTTTACTAAACCTCATGTTGTTTCAAACCTGTATGACTTACTTTCTTATGTAAAACACAAATGATAACAGTTTTCACTTTTGGGTGAACTATACCTGTAAACTATTGACCTCAACAATTTTTGCCCCAAATACATTCATTCTTAATGTGACAATAAGATGAGCTGTGAATAAACAATATTAAAAGTAAATAAATAGGGGGGTGGGGGGTGGGAATACAGTTCTTAAAGAATATGTTTCTATTCAGAAATATACTTAACTGATGTAAAGTCAGTCAAAATGTCTCCTTTCCTGACACAGGTCAACGTATATTTAATTCACCTTTCGCCAGGAGTTTGACTGACAGGTGATCTGACCAATCATAACACTGAATCTGCCATTTTGTCCACCAAACAAACCAGACAAGACAGAAGATTAATGTCGGTGGACTTGAACTTGTGTATTGACGTCTTCCCGTGGTTGAAACAAGATACTTTCTGATGTTCATTCATATTTAATTTGTGCTCTAACTAGTAAAGAGGAAGTGATGATCGGCTCACGTGCCCTTCGAACTGAGACCCTAATGCAATCTGTCACACAAAAACTATTTATTGTCTGAATTACTTTAACAAATGACAAAACTTGAAAGCTGAGACTTTGTTTCATACCTATAGTAACTGCTCTGTCTTGCTTGTCGGATATGGGGGGGGGTCTTTGCGAACGGTCATGGTAACAGGTGAATTGCACAGGTGGCTTGTCAACACTGAGAGGGCAGCATGACAAGGTCATAGTTTAACATGGCAAGCACATCACTTGAAAGTATGATTTTAACCCATACTGACATTATGAGTGCAGTTTCACCCTGCCTAGTCATACCATATTTGAGGGCATAAATTTAGCTTTAGCCTAAAAGTCTGCTGGGGCTTGTTTAAGTGTCAACAGCAATTTCAATCCAGTCATGTTGTCTAAACAAATACAAATTGGGTCAACTCCCAGAACCACATTGAGTATTAATTACTAACAGAATCTGTGCGTTAGACATTTATTAAATGTCAGACAAATTTGTTTCCCTAGATACAAATAATCTTTTTAGCAAATTTGTATTGCTTTGTAAGTCCCTCAGTGCAGTGTCATGCTTTTATCTCTTCACTTGAGTGACTAAGTGGAAGTCATTCTTTATCCTGCATGTCTTGTTCACACTGGACCTATGGGCAACTGCCAATTGAAGGTGCAAAAAGGTTTGAGTTGCTATAGACATAGACATAGAGACAACTAGGCAAAATATACTTAGCCCTAAAACTGTCTATCTATCTGTCTGTCTGTCTGCCTATAAATATTAATCTTTATCTTAATCTTAAAGGATTAGTTCACTTCTAGAACAAAAATTTACAGATAATTTACTCACCACTTTGTCATCCAAGATGTTCATGTCTTTCTTTCTTCAGTCGTAAAGAAATTAAGTTTCTTGAGGAAACATTTCAGGAATTCTCTCTGTATTGTGGGCTTCAATGGTGCCCCCAAGTTTGAACTTCAAAATTTTTGTGAATCATTTGTTTTTTCGAAACAGTGGTTCGGAGTGCGTATCAAACTGCCAGTCATGTGATTTCAGTAAACGAGGCTTCATTACGTCAAAACTGTTTTGAAACGTTTCGAAATTTCAATGGTTTGCCATGAGGGGGCAATGATCTTTGTAAACGCGTAAATCATCCGAGTTCATTGAGTTTAGAACAGTGGTTTTTACCTGATCTCGGATCAGTTTCATCAATTTGTAGACATTTTTAACAAGTGATTTGTGTAATTTAAAGGATGAGAAGTAGTTAATAGTCTATATAGTTAACTATATAGGAGCTCTAAATAAAACAAACAAAACAAACCCTGCAAATGAATATAAAATATTTTAAAAACCACATAGTATACAGACACTTCATATGAAATGTTATTTTATTATCTGTATTGCATTTAATGTATTCTTTAATTCAAACATTTGCAAAGGGCTTTTAAGTGCTGTTTTTACGCATGTTTTAGCTTGGCGATTCGAGCGCTTCGAAGCAGTGAATCATTTGCGAAGCAACTGGTTTAATTGATTCAAAGCTTTGAAAAGTTTTGTTTCTCGCATCACTAGGAAGAAGGGTCTTATCTAGCAAAACAATCTGTCATTTTTGACACAAATTGACAATTTATACACTTTTTAACCTTAAGTGCTTGTCTTGTCTCTGTGATGCGCATGTGTAGTCTGTGTAATCCAAGTCAATACAGTTAGGGTATGTCGAAAAACTCCCATCTCATTTTCTTCTTCAACTTCAAAATCGTCCTACATCAATTTTTTACCTTTTTTTTGTAAAGCGTGTTTGATCTTCTTTGCATGTTCACTTTGTAAACACTGGGTCGGTACTTTTGCAGCGATGTAGGACTACTTTGATATTGGGGAAGAAAATGAGAAAGAAGTTTTTCAACATACCTTAACTGTCTTGAACCTGAAAAAACAGAGTTCATGCGGAGCTAGACAAGACGAGCATTTGAGGTTAAAAAGTAACATATCGAAAATAACATATCGTTTTGCTAGATAAGACCCTTCTTCCTCAGCTGGGATTGTTTAAAGCTGCATTCAAACTGCATTTTGGAAGTTGAAAATTCCTGAAATGTTTTCCTCAAGAAACGTAATTTCTTACTGACTGAAGAAAGAAAGACATGAGCATCTTGGATAACAATGGGTGAGTAAATGAGCTGTAAATTTTAGTTCTGGAAGTGAACTAATCCTTTAATCTTATTGTAGATGTGAATCAAGCCACTTAATGCATGACAGCAAAAAAGCTTGTATTCACAAGCTTTTTTTTTTCTTTTTAAATGAACAAATGTGAGTTCCAATACACAGCTTCTCCCTTTCACAGGTGTGAAAATAGATGAAAATTGTAAACCACCTGTGTTTTGCTGTGAAAAGGCCTGGGAGGTGGTAGAGGCAGAAATTACAGCAAAGATCCTAATTAAGCTCAAATACAGCTCAAACATCATAGGTTGTGTTTTGCGTATATCTTTTCTAAACCTATTAAAATGCTCGTCTCATTACAGCATTGTGCAACAGAGTGTCATCTGTCACTACAGTGATGACACTTGAAAGCAAGAGGTGTTCTGGTTAAATAATCACATTTTCACAGACACAATTGCCACTGTACAACTGTTCATTTTCAGCAAAAGAATCACTCTCATTGCATTCTCACTGGAATTGTAGTTACTTCTGAGCATTGGTGTGAGCTCAATTCTGCTTTTGAGAAATGTTTTGCGTTTTCAAAGAGGAAATAGCAGTTTTTCTTTGCAGTATGTGGCATATTGAACTGAATTGAAAACTACTGTGTGTCATAGGGATAAGAGTCTATTGCAGGGATGTCTGAAAACAAAGTGCATGAGCATGCATTCAATTACAGTTTTTGTTATGCCTCAAATTGTCAATTGCAACTGAGAGGCTGAATTACTCACCGTTGCCCAAACATGACACCCTCTTGAGAGAGAATTTTTGATTATTTAGAATCTTTCACCACAGTCTCCATAATCACTACCTTCCAGCTGCTGGAAAAAAAAAAATAATAAATAAAAAAATGAGACCATTAAGGTCTGTTGTCCTGGTCTAGCTATTTCTCTTCAAGAGACCTACATTTTAATGGATGACGCAATGAGGTTATTTTATTTTTAGTGATGTGATACCGTAATATACTCCAAAATCCCTGACTTCCAATTGGCTCTAGAGAGGCCTAGCCACCCGCATTGCCCTGAAAAGAGTTACAGATGGCATGTGAATCAACGCACAGCTTTGGAGGTTAGTAGCTACTCTAAAACACACACACAGAGGCTCTGAGAGTTCTCTTATCCACCCACTGTTAGGTAGGCGTCCTCTCTGATGCTTAGCGTTGTGGAGATAGAGAGAGTGAAAGTAAGCTGGGATGGATGGGTGAGTGGTAGAGACTCATCCTGAAGAATGACAGACGGGTGAGAAAGCAACATACGTGAAAGCTACAATATTGAAATTTAAGGTGACAATTAAGCTTTGTTGTTCACTTGAAAGTGTGAAAGTGTCTTTTCTCACGTCACTTGTATTCAGAGAGCATGGCTTTGTGTGTTTTTCTCTTGACTGTATTTTCTGTACCAAAGACTACGTGCTTTTGTGCTGAAAGTTGGGGATTATATACTTTGTGTCAAGGGTTTTGAGCCATTTATTCAAGTAATTGTCTCCTTGGAAGCATTTTAGGGCTTTTTGGACTTATTGCTGGAGTAATTTCATGCTAAGTGTTTTGTGTGGGTTACACAGAGACTTTTGAACTCTGAAGTTGTTTGCATTTGTCATCATGACACCGAAGACATCATAAATGCTGTTTTATTACCAAATTTGCATAATATTTCTCTTTAAAATTGATTTGAAATCTGAAACCATCTTAATCTAAAATCAGAAAATTACTTTAAAAACTGTTTTAGGTTTTGGTTTGTTGGGCTTTTGAGGTTTTATTCAACATAAATACAATACTAAATACAACATGTAAATACTTGCCTCTATATACATTTCTGGAAAGCTGAAAAAACATATCTATATGTACGAATCACTGCGATTTCCAGTTGAAGAGTTGTCATCACATATACAGGTTCATATGCATGAGTTTTCTAATTTAGTAGGTTTACTTGGTAGCTCTTGCAATACAGCGTCACACTTGAGTGATGAAGAGCTCCTGTACGAACCCCGTGAAACTACAGTTCGACAAAACAGCTCAAATCCACATAAAGAAGGTGAAATAGCACGGTTGCATCAACAAATGCCTTTTTATATCACTTTTGCATTTGTTAACACTATTGGTTAGGTTTAGGGTTGAGTTTGGTGAAGGGGATAGTTCCAGTACGATACAGCATTAAACTTTAGCAACATTCCCCGGATATTTGAATTCTGAACAGCCGCAATACGTACCTCAAGCAGCGTAATATAAACACCGCAATATGTGCCTGTACCAACATAATAAAAATGTGCCACGCTCAGGTATTGAACGTGTGTTTTAGCACCACTATCTGGACATTTCTCTTTGAAACTGCTGTGAGATGTGCAGTAAAGTACGTTATTACGGTGTTGCAGAAATGTATATAGAGGCACGTATTTCCAATGAGCCTGGGTTGGTTTTATTTAATAGGACAGATTAGAAGCAGCGGTACAGTAAGTAGTGAGAAGAAGAAGACCGAGGCAACACTGGGAAATGACCACACAATCACACAATCATGTCAGAGCACATACGGTTACCAGCTCGTGTCTATGACAAATCAAACCTTGTTTGAACTGAACTCGATTTGTGGATTGATTCTGCGAATTTTGCAATTCTCTTTTGAATTGATTTTAAGCTTAGTTTTTAACAGCAAATGGCACTGTATGCTTTAGAAACAGCCGAACACTGCTTGCATCCAGTTCCTACACACACACCACTTGAACCTAAAATAATCATTCATAAAGTTTGAAAAGATTGAAGCGAATTACAAGGATGTTTACATTACTTTACATTAATCTTGCATTATAAAAGCATAAAACCCGAGGTGCAAAGTACATTTAATCACTTAAATTACTTAGCCAAAAGCAGAAGTGCTTTTTCTTTGTGAGCATTTGAGTGTGCAGATAAAAACTAGCCTAGAGCGCCAACTGCTGTTAAAAATTAAAAATGTTAATTATTTTACTAAAATAAGAACGATCATACAATGAATGTTATTGTTTATTTAGTACTGACCTGAATAAGATATTTCACATAAAAGATGTTTACATATAGTCCACAAGAGAAAATAAACTGCCCATTGTTCTTCATAAAAATCCTTCAGATCCCACAAATTCTTTGGTTTTAGACAACTGAGGGACTCATATGCAACTATTACAGAAGGTTCAAATGCTCACTGATGCTCCTGAAGGAAAAAACATGTACGTATTAAGAGCTGGGGGTGAAAACTTTTGAACAAAATGAATTTTTCTTATTTTGCCTAAATATCATTTTTTGTTTTTGTTTTAGCACTGCCCTAGTGCTATAACAAGATAGTTACATGTTTCCCAGAGGATAAAATAAGTTAAATTTACCCTGATCTTAAAATTAAAAAAAAAAAAATTAAAATTCAATTAAAATTTTTTCTGAAGAACAGCAAGCAGTTTAACTGTTCAGGACAAACAAGGGACTCATGAACAACTGTCACTAAACAAAAAAACACAGCTGTGAAACATTCAGGTAGAAACACAGTATTAAGAATCAAGGGGTGTAAACTTTTGAACCAGGTCATTTTTATAAATTCAACTATTATTTTCTCTTGTAGTAAGTCATTTAGTAAGCTCAGTGTTTTCATTTTGAAAGAGCATGTTTCAATCAAGTAGTTCAATCAGAAACTGTTTCCTAAATTTCTGAATTATATTCCACTGTCTGTTACATTATTATGTCTAGGAGGGGAACCTCAAGTCAATATTCTGTTGTGGGCTGCAGTCCAAATTGGTTTACTTTATCAGTCTCAAATTTAACGTCTGACCTTGTGAAACTATCATTAGTATTAACTGTCTGCTTTATAACCTTAACTAGATGTGATTATATGATGAGCATGAAGTCATTGGTATCTCAGCGGGCTGGAATGCACTGCTGCGGTCTAGCGAGTACTTTGTGAGGTCTGAGTCTCTCAGTTCAGCTCGGGGCTAGCTGTCATTCAGAAATTGCCACAAAAAGCTCAGGCAATAGCAGTTTAAAGATTGCAAAGCTGACCACAAAAGTGATCATTGTTCGAAACATAAATTTAGACAAAAAAAATACATCTCACACACAACTAAAATTTTTTTTGTTCCACTGTGTTCATGGTGTTTACAGTTTGTCAATAATTTCTTACATATTTCCAATAGCAACATCTTGTATGGACAAAACTACGCCTTGCATTGATCCAAAATCCACAAGCTTTTAAATAGAGTCCCATCAAGTGTGTCCCTGTTGCATCGAGTGCGAGAGAAAACCAGGACAATCAAGTTTACCCTTATGTGTTTCAAGACACCCCTAGTTTTAGCCCTCAGATTGCATCAGTTCACATGCCTGTGGCCTCGATTGCCCCCCAGTGTCTCACTGGTGGATCTTCTTATGTGTGTTTGTGTATGCTGTCCTTGGCTCGCCCTTCTATCTTGTATTTGTAATGGGCATCACTTCACACCCGATAGCATTTGGGGTGGATTGGAGTTGAAGGAGCACTCAGCCGTACACATACACAAGTTTGTTTTTCTATCGTGCCAGAGACTTCCCATTGAATTCTGTTGTTTTTATACTAAGCTAATGATATTTTCTGTCCCCTAACCTTAAATCCAACCCCTCATGCAAACTTATTTTCATGTTTAGAGTTTAATTAAAACATTATTTAGTGTGTTTAATATGTTTTTCTCTTGTGGACCATACAATGTAAGCGATTTCAGGTTTTACTATCCCTTTGGGGTCTGCGTTGGCAAAACCTTTCCAGTCTTTTGCTTGGAATATGCAGGTACAGAGAAAGGATGGAGGAAGGAAGGTTGAGCTGGAGCAAATGAAATTGAGAGAAGAGATAGAAAGAGAAAGCGAGCGATAGAGAGTTCATCTTCGTGGTCAGATGCTATTGATTCTTATGTTATTACATGCATTATTCACAGGAAATGTATGAGTGGAGATATATACAAGAGGAGCACTGGTTGAAAAATCCATTCGTCTTCCTCACTGTGGGATATCTGTGCGATGTGCAATTTTCTTTCTTTGTCATGGCCCTAGTTGAGATTGTTGGAAACCTCAAGGTGTGTCTATGACTATAAAACAACAATGATATTGAAATGGGTTAGCGTACAGTAGTATTGCGTTTTTGTTGTGTGTGTGTGTGTATACTGGTATTCACTATGTTGCGAGGACCAAATGTCCCCACAAGTATAGTAATACTAGTAAACACCTATGGAATGCCCCCACAAAAAAAATTGAAAATAGTATGTGTGTGTGTGTTATATGCAAAAGATAGATATCGGAGAGGTACGGAGATGTGGTTTGCTGTCTTGAGATCTATGGCTGAGATATAATGGGCAGTTGGAAAGAAGAAGAAATACTGGCAATTTTACTTCTAGAGCCAAAAATATGTGGTAATATACTTGTAGTGTTACATTTGTTAAGACTGTGTAAACAGCAGTGTTGGGAATTTAAGATTCTTCTTTGCAATTTGTGATTGTGAATTTGAGTGGACTCTTAACTACATTACATGATCTCTAGTGAAAAGTAAATATACTAAAATGTCTTTAAAAACATGTATTTCGTGCTAAGTATACTACAAATACATTTACATATTATGTGCTCAATAAAAACACACTGAAATTTTACTTTTAGTATACTAAACTGGCATATTTGAAGTCTGTTAATTGGAACAACTAATTTAGTTCTTAATGCACTTTAATTGTGCGGAAGTAGTGCTGAAATCCAACTAAAGATATACTTAAGTATATTTGATTGTGCTAAAGTGGAACTATTACAAGTATACTTAAGGTACACTTTAAATATTTTGCATGTAAAAGCTGATATTGTTTAAAGATCATATAATCCTTATCAATAGTGACAATAAAACATATTTTTATCAGTAAGTCTCAAGCAATACGTCAATAAATATGTTAATAGACGAACTGTATTTAGTATAAAATAAATGCATTTTAAATCTATTAGTTTTTTTTACTAAGGATATGATGATAATCAAGCCTTATTTAATGATAGTACTTTAGTAAGAAGTTAAAATTTGGTAACCATATTAGAATGCATATTTGCTTTTTAACTGAACATAGGACTGGTGCTGGTGCTTAAGATATTGTTGGTTGTTCAGTGTTTCTCTAAAAAAAGGGGGAAAAAACTACTAACTACTACTAACAATATAAAGGAGTAATGAGCTGCTGGGCTCATGAATATTAATCACGTTGTCTGTGTTCGCTCGAACTGATTTGCTGAAATCAAAACAGAGTTGATAATAGGTGAGCGCCAGCCAATGAGATCGCAGTTTGCGCATTAGTTCCACCCACAACCGGTTGTTCTTAAAGTCCCCCTGAAAACAAAATGAAAGTTTATTTTACTTTTAGTATAAATATGTTAGCCTAGGTTATCTGTAAGCTAGTGTGCTCCAAAACAATGAAAAAATTTGCGTTTAGAAGATATAAGTGTTCAAAACTTACCATCTACCTTCCAATATGTATCAGTGATTTTGATGACTTCACCCTGCACTTCAGCTTTTCGTCAAACATTCTGTCCAATCACATGCTCTTTAGAATCCGACACGCCCCGCCCCTTACACTATAAATACCTGTATAGACGCTTAAGCTGCGGCTGCAACTGGTCATTTGTTGACATGTAGGGCACTATATAGAGGACTGGGAATGATTCAGACGCATTGTGTCACACGAACCGCCACAGCATGCACACACCCTGCTCCGGGTCCAGAGTGGATCAAATGTCGGCGCAGACCACAGAACGTATCGGACACATTAGAATTTAACACAGAATACTATTTTATATATAGATAATGTGATATGAATGAGATTGTGGCTGTATTACGCTGTCAAATGCGGCTTTACCAAGCTCAACGGTTCTGACCCAAGATGTGATATAAATGAAATGCTATTGGCTATTTTAAAAAAGGGGGCAGGGCCACTGGATATGTCCCACCCTGTCTTTCTGTTTCAGTTGATATTACGCCAACATATATAAGCCTGTGTGTTTCAAAGCACCTCAGTGGACCTTTAAAAGCTGAAGAATTCCAAATGAACTAACTTTAATTTGACAGGGAAAATCAAAAAACAATACTGTTTACAAGTAGTGCTCTCTCTCTCTCTCTCTGTTCTGTCTTTCATTGTGTGTGTGTGAGAAACAGTGTTTTCAGCAAAGTGACAGCGAATCGTACGCCTACACATTAGAGTTTACGATACGTCAAATACAGGTACATACACATCCATTGAAATGAATTGAAAAATAGCACAGATTGCTTGATAGAGAGTGAAACTCTGAAGTGCTCAGTCAGTGTGTTCGATAAGTGAAAATATATCTGTGCTACTTACCCTCCAACTCACACACTGGCGAGTAAAATAAGTAAAAGAATTTATTAGTCAATGGCTGATGTTAAACATCATTTAGTTGCCCAGAGTGAAGATTTAGTTGCATATGCAAGAGATTGTAGAGGGTTGGCATATATGGAAAATGGATAATAATTTTAAAAGCTGATTCATGAGGCTGTTTTTTTTGCGGTACAGTGACAAAGCACAAATCTAATTTGTGCAGTTTAGGTGTTGCTGTGTAATCATGTAGTTTTATCATTGTAATACTATAACACTGTGTACTTGTTGATGTAGTATTAGTGAAGAAAATCCAAGCATTTGGCCACCTGTTCCTACCAGATAAACTTGTTTGGTCAACAGATGATGTTGTTCCTAGACAGTTCTCACAAAATTAAGCCCTATAATCTCTTGTTGTATAGGACAAAAAGCCTGCCAAGGCTAAGATTGTACTGATTTTTAGCTATCCACTGGGTGAAAACTGCAAAAATATGAGCACCACAAACTCATAAATTCTCATTGTTCCACTGTGTCACTCTCATATATTTCTCTCTTTATCTGTTTTTTTTTATTTTTATTTTTTTTTTATTGTTATTATCTTCTGAAACAGCAAAGTTAAAAGTTAGAAGTCAGTACGGGTGGTCTGATCTCTTCAGGCTATTTGTTGTCTACCTGCATGCTCTGTTTAGTCACTTCCTCTGTCTCTTCCCTTCTTTCTCTCCCAGCTGATTGGTTTATTTCCAGCTTACGATGTGTCTTAAACGGGGGACAGAATGTGTGTAAAGCTTCTAGCTTTAAATTAGCTTAACAAGTAGTCAGCTTACCTGAAGATCTGGAACACTCATGCTCTTATTCTCGCTCTCGCTCTGTCTTCATAGCCAACGCAATCCAGACGTGTAGCATGTAAAAGATACAGGGTGTTTACTGTGCATGATCATCTACTACAGCAGTAGTAAGATTGGATAACTGCACAGACAAGGTTAGTAAGTGATTTTAGTGATTGGTCTCATTATAATGGTAATGTTATAATGTCTTGTGGTTATACTTTTGAATGTGTAAACATTCAGTATTTTGTTTTACAAACTAGAGGATGAGTTGAAGATTTTTTTGGTAGTTTTGTGTTGAGCATTAAGTCAACATGGAACATTTGCAAGCCACTGTGCTTCCAAAGTGATGTATTTCTGTGTGAAAAAAGATATTGAATAGGAAAATTTGGGGCTGAAATTATTTTAGATTTTATGCATTGGGAATTGATTTGATCACAGAAAGTCTCTGTAGGTGTAGATGGAAGGGACTGAAAAATAAGAAAGTCTAAAAAATGAAAAGGAATCATTTTATGACCTGCAGCAACCTTTTTTCTTAGGAATAACATGCACCAATTAGTTGTTTGGTTGAGCACACCAAACCTATAAGAGTGATTGGAAAACAGGACCATCTTTTGCTTCTAAAAGCAGCCTTACAGAGAGCCTTCCTAATGTTTCAATGGTCTGATTCTGTTACCGTATAGTGGAAAGCTAATGTAATATTGTCCACTGTTATTGCCTGGGACATTAAAAAGAAAATCTGATGAGATGCTTATGAAACCGTATATATGACCTTATGTGTTTGCAAGATAAGAGGAGCTATATTACTAAAAGGATGGTATTAGAGCAAAGGGATGATTCCCATGCTTCTTATACACACACACACACACACACACACTACACACATTGAGTTTCCATATTTTATGGGGACATTCCATAGGTGTAATGGTTTTTACAGTACAAACTGTATTTTCAATCCCTTTAGCTTAAACCAACCCATCACAGATAACATTCTGCTATTTTAGATTTTCAAAAAAGATTATTCTGTATGATTTATATGCTTTTTTTCCTCATGGGGACCAAAAAATGTTCCCACAAGGTCAAAATTTACTGGTATTACTGTCCTTGTGGGGACATTTGGTCCCCATAACGTAGGGAATACTAGGGCTCACGTGCACACACAGGTTTGTTTGATGAGTTATATAATGTATATAATATAATATACTATAATATGAGTACAGTATTTCCATTGTTTTGTATCTGTTTTATTTTTTTGTCCTAAACCTAACCTTCACAGAAACCTGTGCACAACATAAGACTGAAATATGTGACCCTGGACCACAAACCCAGTCATAAGGGTCAATCTTTTTTTTGAAACTGAGATTTTTACATCATCTGAAAGCAGAATAAATAAGCTTTCAATTGATGTATGACTAAATAATATTTTCAATTGATGTATATCTGGAATCAAAATATTGCCTTTAAAGTTGTCCAAATGAAGATCTGATATATTTATGGTAGGAAAAGTATAAAATATCTTAATGGGAAATGACTTTTACTTAATATCTTAATGATTTTGGGCATAAAAGAAAAATCTGTAATTTTGACCCATACAATGTATTGTTGGCTATTGCTACAAATATATCCATGATACTTATTTTGTGGTCCAGGGATACATATAAGTATCATTTGCCTGATTAATGAGCATTTTTAACTAGTACGGGCACATAAAATGTCCTCACTAGTCAGTTGTCGTTTGACCTTTGACCCTCAAAGTATAGACACACACAAACACACCGAATGACAAAAAACAACACTTTATTTAGTTTTATGTTTGTTTGTTTGATGCAGACATTCTGTGAGTGTGTGCCCAACTCCTCTCAGCTCAAACATCGCTGGTCAGACTCAGACACAGTCAGACAAACATCGCCCAAGGTAAGGGCTTCAATCTCTCACACCATTAAACTTAAAGCTTGACATATCATTAGTTCCTGGAACTACTGGAGCATATAAAGTGGGTCCAAACGTCTGAGACCACATTGAAAGTCTAAATTCAAAAATGCAACTGAAAATAAACAAAACATTTTCAAATTTTGAAAATTTTTAAAACAAAAAACGACACAATACTAATAGCTGATAATATAATTCAGAATGCAAAAAATGCATTTTCACTTGTGTTTTCAGATTTTTTTGACCCCATTGTATGGATAGGTGTTGTCCACAATTGTTGTTCACCTCTCTTCCTCCTCTGAAGGAAAATTGTAGTGAGAAATGAATATAAAATGGAGTGAATCTTGTCTGTGGAAAACTGACAGGCTCAAGGAAGGGATTTTACTATATTACACCTAGCGTTTCATATGTAAACCTTTCATGTCTGTTTTTTTTTTTTTTTTTTTTTTTTATTGGAATTTGCATGTTTGTGATTGCACTGATAAGCAGTCAGTCAATATCAGTCACACACACATCTGGCTTACATTTTGCATTTCATCATATTCTTCCCTGTGTGTCAACCCTCTTATGGATTCATCTATCTCATATCCACTGAAGTGTCGTTGCTTTCTGAATATTTTATGCAAAACACTTTTTTTTGCAGAAACACCCTTCGTCTGTCTGGGCGTTAAAATTAAAATTCAAGTGAATGCACCACTGTGTGGGAGAAAACAGACCTCGCACATGGAAATGCTCAGTGTAACCTATTTATGGTGTTGTTTGTGTTTAGAATATTGTGTGTATGTGTCTGCATGTGAGAGAGTTTTGGAAAAGGGACAGAGAGAGAGACACTCTGAGAGATACCCAGTTCTAAAGTTGTTTCAGTCTTCACTCAATAAAATGCAACAAGCAAAAATAGCTATCAGTCTACTGCGGCTCAGCTGGAGAGAATCAGCAAAAGAACATGGAAAAGAAAGCAGTCACAATGACAGTTGATCTGCAGGGGAAAAGACTCATACTGTATACTCCAACTATCAATACTGCCTTCAACCTTTTGAGAGTTTGCTGTATAAATCAGTTTTAGCGGTTTTTCATCTAGATGAAACAGCTGTTCAAAAGGAAAGTGTCCAAGGAGCATTGCTGGATTGAGTTCAATTGGATTACATGTAGAATTTAAGCACATCAGTCATACCTGTTAAATAAAATAACATTTGTCCTTTAGTATGAACAGTTGGCTTGAATAAATATGATGCATCAGATATCAGTGAATTATGTAGGACCTGGAAAACTATATTAAATAATGCTCTGTGTGTTTTATCTTGCTGGTATTATACTTTATTATTGTAAACATTTGTTGGAAATTACATTTAAATAAATTATGATTAAATATAATACATATTAATACATAAATACAACAGTTGTTGTTCATTGTTAACTTATGATAATACATTACCTTTACCTTTTTGTAAACCCTAAACAGTTTGGAAGAATACATCCTTGCTTGACCGAACACCAAAATCGAATACCTGTGTCTGAAGTAATTCTGTGAAGGATAGACTAGTGTAAGTAACAAGATGTATTCAACAAATTCAGTGTGGTTTGATCCTATTTAAATCATGCCAGGCGCTTATCAAATCTAGTGCCTCGGCATGTTTCATCAGCCTTCAGAGATGGAGGAGGGAAGATCTCTGGTCTCTCTGAGTAAACTGTTCACTGAAGTGCTTCCCCGAAATCTTTTTTATTTTCCCAGAGTTGATCGTAAAAGCCAACTCGTAAAGCAAGCCATTAACCACCCATCAGTATGGGCCAAAGCCAGCGTGGCTGTTTAGCATATTTATGAACAGGAAGGCTTGGGAAAAAAATGAGAACATATGTGTACAGACTTATTCAGGGAATTGCATATTTTACACAGGGAGCACACCTCCACTACCAGTGCATCTGTGCGTGCACGCACACATGTCCAGACTTCACATACACACATTTGTTTGGATGGTAAACTCAAAGTGGTTTAATTTTTTCCCCATTAAAGGGAGCGTCAGTGATGGAGAGCTGAGTTTATTAACGGTGCAAAATGGGTAATGGAGTGAATGGATGATGCACTTTGACAGCACACACTCACAAACAGGAAAAATCAAAATTGTGAGAAGCAGTTGTCTAATGAAGAACCCATGATTACCAATTAAATCTTCATTCTTATGATATGGTCACATAATACTTTTTGATTCACTGACTTCCATTCATACCAATGTGAATGGGGGAGGAAGGAAACAAATGCTTATGTAAATTTCACTGTGCTCTAATGTTTACGTTTGGTGAACTTTGATCTTTGATGTTTGGCAGTCTACATCCTTCACAGATATGATGTTAAAAATGTATACGTGCATGTCAAATGATCTGTAATAACAGACAAAGCAATAGTGACAACATAATAAAAAACATTGCCACGCATGCTAGCATAACCAAATTTACGGTATTTACTAGTTGCCATATCAACACTACATAGAGAAAGAAGTGTGCCAAAATTCAAAAGCCTTTTGAAGATATCACTAAATATTTATTTTACCACAGTAAAAGTACATTTCTGGCTAAAGTAAATTTTTCATCTCAGTTTTAAGTATTAATTTAAAATTAGACAAATTTGCTATTAGTTTAATCTCCAATCTGTTATTTATCAGTTTAGATTGTTATTTATCAGTTTAGTTTTTTTTTTTATGCTTCGCTGACTATCAGAAGGCACTAACCAGTTTTAAATTTCAGATGCGCAGATGGGGACACTGCGTTACAATCTGCCCCGCTATTATTAAACTATTATTCTATGACATTAGCAATTAAAATTTTACTATTTACTTTTATGGATTTTAATGAGAAACCACAAGAAACGGGTAAATAAAGACTGACAATCAATGTTTAATGTTCAGAAATTAATATTTCAAGAAATGTAAAGCATTTTGGCTCCTTTATGTGTCTCGTGTTCTATGAGAGCTATGTGTAGAGCGAGGGGAGTGTATCTCTGTGTTTTTATGAATGTCTGAATGTTTCTTCATTTGCACACATTGTTTTGAACTATACTATATAGCTGTGTGTCGCGATCAGGGACGTCCTAAGCATGTGATGTTTATTGTCAAACTCTAAAATTAGATTATTTTTAATTCTTAAAAAACGCCATTATTTTATTTGAAAAAGTTCAGAATTTTATTTTGACAAAATATTTTAGTTTGTCTTCCATATTTTTTTCCATTGGATCTGATAACATTTTAAGCTTTCATATGGTCATGTTACAATGTGCCCCTCACATGCTACAATGTACCCCACCTATGGGGCATGTTGTCACATTTCACTTCCTTTCTTTTGAGGTAAATAGCGAAAAACATGTACACTCTAATTATGAAACCAAGCGACATATTTGTACTAGAAGAGTGTGAAATTACTTTGGATAAAAAATTATACTCTGAACCCCATGTGGATTTAGACAAACTGAGAAATTCAAAAAGTGTTATGTTGTGCCCCACACTCCCCTTGTCACACTTGTGTGGTGCAACATTACTGGCAGATTCAATATAGTCAGCACAGCATTGTCTTTTAGTTTCAGTCTTTCTGACAATCCTGCGTCAAATTGTGCTTTGTAAATAAATCCACAGTAAAATGAAGTGAACAAAGGACCAAGTTCTTACTGATGCGGTCGGTATCTTCAAAAATAAAGTTCATCCACCCTTTCCTAGTGCTAGGATCAGAAGGAAGGTAATGCAAAAACTGTGTTTTTCCACAACCTGGCACAGCACAGCATCTTGTCGTCTTCGGAGCAATCTTTATCGTTGTTTATTTGTGAATCAGTGGGCAGGGCTAAAAAGGAAGTGCTGTGAAAGCATATGCTGATCATCTTCTGCAGAGTTGGTGTTTAGCCACACTATTACACATTTCACAACCTGCTGTTTTGGCAGATTGGCTTTAATATAAGCTGTTTTTAGACAAACAAGAAAGATTTGAATTCTGAAACTTACAGGATTTAGTTCAATTCAAATTTATTTGTATAGCACTTTTCACGATAGATATCGTTGCAAAACAACTTTACAGCAAATTAAAGTTTTTACAATATATTTAGTAGTAGCTTACTAGTGGTGACTATGTCAAGTTGATGTACATATGGCAGAGATGTATGGTAAAGATCAATTAATGACATAATCAAACAGACAAAGAACACTATAAATTAGTAGCAAAATTCGCTAGTGCTGTATGTTGTTTCAGGGTTGGCATCATCTGAAGTCCTCTGAGGGGTTGGCATTATCTCTTCTTAAGTGTTCTGGATCCAGACTGAAGCTTGTGAATTCCTAGTTACCATGGGATGTCAATCCCATGGCAGAAACAGAGAACAAATAGGAACATAATTAGCGTAGCTGCTGTTCAAACCAAGCAAAGAAAGATTTATTCATCCAGAGCTAAAGAATAATAATGTGCATTTGATCAGATATAACTGCAGTAAAAGTTTATGAGATGCATTATTTGAATGCTTAGCTAAAAATATGAGTCTTTAATCTAGATTTAAACAGAGAGAGTGTGTCCGATCTCCAGACGTTATCAGGAAGGCTGTTCCAGAGTTTGGGAGCCAAATGCGAAAAGGCTCTACCTCCTTTAGTGGACTTTGCTATCCTAGGAACTACCTAAAGTCCAGAGTTTTGCGACCTTAGGGAGTGTGATGGATTGTAGCGTGATAGAAGACTAGTTAGGTATGCAGGAGCTAAACCGTTAAGTGCCTTATAGGTAAGAAGTAATATTTTGTAGCTGATGCGGAACCTAATAGGTAGCCAGTGCAGAGACTTTAAAATTGGGGTATTATGATCATATTTTCTTGACCTGGTAAGGACTGCAGCTGCATTTTGGACTATCTATAGCTTGTTTATTGAAGATGCAGGACAACCACCTAGTAGTGCATTACAATAGTCCATTCTAGAGGTCATGAATGTATGAACTAGCTTTTCTGCGTCAGAAACAGGTAACGTTTCGTAGCTTGGCAATGTTTTTAGGATGGAAGAATGCTGTTTTTGTAACATGAGAAATATGATTTTCAAAAGACAAGTTGCAGTCTATTATGTTTTTATAGTACAATGTACTATATATGTCAAAAGATTAAGGGAATTTTGATTTCTCAATTCATAACCACTTTAAATTTGATGTAAAGATTGCATAATTTTACTTTCTGATATATTATATGTTACATTTTGTTGAATTATGACACTGCGGAGTGAGGTAATTTTACACTTATAATTGTTATTCATACAGTCAATAATACATCCCTACATTTTTATGTGGCCTTTAAATCACTTTACAGAGATTCTTCAGCATATAATCTGATTCATATATTCAGAGAAGAGCTGAGAGGGGAAGAGAGGGTTGTTTGTGTGTTTGCAAGAAAAAAGGAACTGTTTCACTAAGAAATGAGCATTATTAGAGCAAACAGATGAATTTCATGCTGAATTGTAAGAGGAGAGGAGAGCAGGGTGAGAAACACCTTCATCTTTTCTTCTTTGTCTTTCCTGCAGTTGTGTCAGACTGCAGTATTGTCCCCGACGGGCTTTAAAGAGCACTTTCTGTTCTGCAGAAATGGTAATGATGATTATGATGTTATGATGGCTTTAACTCTCATTGTCTCTCTGTGTCTTTTTCCCTCTGTCTCTGTCTCTGTCTCTGTCTATCTGCAGAGGATGAGTTGTAGCTATCTGCTATGTACCATCCTTCTCTTCGTGGCCGTTCTGCTCGCAGTCACAGTGACGGGAACCATTCTTCTTATGAACCACTACCAGGCTCCCCCCATGTCGGATGGCCCGCCTCATATTAGCACCAATCAGGATGAAGCCAATGCGTTGGTGACAGTTGAGAGGGGTGATGGATCACGCATCAATATCTTCATCGACCCCAACTGCCCTGATTATAACAGTAACTTCCTGCGACTAGAAGGCGTGCAGACATCTTTGCTGCACTCGCTCACCGATCACGATACAGATCTCAAGTCCGTCAAAGGTCAGGATCGAGCGCTATTGGTCAACTTGGCAGAGGAAGTTGCTAAGCTGTCTGCCCATGCGGGACAGCTGAAGATGGACTATGAGTCTCTAAGGAGAGGACAAAGCAACCTGGGACAGGACCTGAATACCCTGCAGACTGAACAGAGCAGACTTATACAGGTAAAGGCATGCATATACACACATATGCAGAACAGCTGCATCTTCAGCAAACATGTGGGTAGCTGACATAGCATGTCCATTTTTTCAATTAATCAATTAATATGTGGCAAAAAAGCTGCATGCATAATAGAATGAATAGCTAAATGCTATTCAGAATAGTTTTCGCTGTAGTATAGCATGTCACAGCTCTACAAAAGTAACCACCCATTTGCTTTGCCTGGTACTTTTTGACATAGTAATAATTCTTTTGAAATAGTTCATTTTTAATAGTTCTTTTTAAATTGTGTTATAGGTGTAATAACTTAGATGGGAACATTGGTGCACCATAGTACTGAAGTCTCGGTTACAATACAGTCTCTACATGAGCAGAACTGAGCAGGTGTGACTTCAGCTCAGCAGTAGCTTTTGTCAAACCATTGAACTTCTGGGAAATGGACAGAATCCATAATAAATGGTGTTTCGGGGAGAATAATGCTGCGTTAACAGTTGGTGTGTTTCCCTGAGTCTGAACCTCAGTTCAATTGCCACCCCGCTGGTCTGTTCTCACACTTTATGCTGTTTCAAACCGTGGCTCATTTGCAAAATGCTTTTGTCATCAATGTGAAAACCATTGGAAGCTGTTTATCACCATCGCCAGCCAGTTTGAAATCTGAAAGTTAGTAATGGAGATAAATGTTCAGTGAAAATAGTCTTCCGTTTCAATCAGAGTTTCAAAGCACAGAAGCTGCATATGAAGAGTCACGTATATCACAGAAAGAAGCAGTGCTGGAGAACAATCACTTACATATAACAGAAATTCAAAATAAATGTAACCGTAATCTGTTACAGTTACTGACAAAAAAAGTGTGATTGAATTACAGTTGCAGTTACAGGAAAATGTTAACGGTTACAAAAGGGTTTACATCTGAATATTTTCACACTCATACAGATATGATTGATTTCTTTTCCAACTTGCAATGGCTGCTTTAAAACATGAGACACTGCTGTTTCAGGAGTTTTGAACACGGAATAGGATAAACTGTTTTATTTCCCATTTGTTTGTTTGTATTGGTTTATGTGTATGCTTTAAGATTAATTAGATTAATCTTTGTTAGAAGGCAGTGTTTCTTCTTGTAGCTATGCAGAGATGTAATTTAAAAAACAGTACCACAGCTGTTAAATTATATCTTATGATTTTAAATCTAAAGATGATTTTAAACCACAGAGATCTCAAAGTAAAAAGAAGTGATAAAGTCTGACTTCGTGGTGGCTGTGCTTTAAAACTTAATTATCATCTTAATTCAAGTGAAGAAGGATTCAGATCAGAGTTGAGCACTACTGTAAGGTTAACGCTGCCTGCTTTAAATGTTTCAAAATTATTAACAGCTGAAAATGAGCATTTACATTTAATGCTGTACAGAAGTAGCATTAACGTCAGAAATAATGGGATTAAATTAGTCTGAAATTAATAAATTATTTTAGAATCAAATTAAATTAGAAATTAGATTAGAGTCATCAGACAACAACAGCCTGGCGATATAAAGAATATATACAGTACTGTGCAAAAGTCTTTTCATCAGCTAAAAAATGGTTTAAAGTCAGTCTTTTGCTGTAGTGTGTCAGTAGGAAATATCAGATTACATTTCCAAACATTCATTTTGCCATTAATCGTAATAATCCAGTGAGATTTTTGTTTGCACAAGGAGTCTGACAACAGCGAGTGCTCTGCACAGAGATCTGATCTCATCATCATCCAGTCTGTCTGGAATGACATGAAGAAACTGAACAAACTCAGACAGACTAAATCCAGAAGAACTGACAAAGTCTCCAGGATGCTTCAAGAAACCTACCTGCCAAGCTGCAGCACTGTTAAAAGTTTTAGGCACTTGTGTAAAAATGCTGTAAAATGAGGATGCTGTCATAAATAGTTTTTCTTTATCAATTACCTACTATTAACTAAATGAAATCAACATTTGGTGTGACCATTCTTTGCGTTTACAGCAGCTTTTGCCCTAGGTGCACTTGCACAAGATTTTTCAGGTAGCTTTTGCTCTTGAAGCATCTTGGAGACGTTGCCACAGTTCTTCTGGATTTACTCTGTTTCAGTTTGTTCTGTGTCTTCATGTCATTCCAGGAAGACTGGATGATGGTGAGATCAGATCTCTGTGTGGAGCACTGGCTGTTGTCAGACTCCTTGTGCAAACAAAAATCTTACTAGATTATTACAATTAATGGCAAACAGAATGTTTGGAAATGTAAACCGATATTTTTTACTGACACACTACAGCAAAAGATAGAAATAACTTACTTTAAACCATTTTTTAGCTGGTGAAAATACTAATGGCCTAAAACTTTTGCACAGTACTGTATATTTTTTTGTATAAAGATTTTGTTGGTTGGTTTGTTTATCATTATTGAATTGAACTATATTTATTTATGATATAATATGAACACTGCCATTCAAATGTTTGGGACCCATGAGTTTGAACAATAGTCTATGTGGAATTAAAAAAAAAAAAAAAAAGTTTACATATGAAGTGAATGTACAGTGATTAAATATATCAAACGCTACTCTGGAGCTGCATTTAATTTACACAGAAACAATGCAGCATTTGATGCTATAGGGGCTGTGCTGCATTGAATTTTAGCCTTTTTTAAAAGTTGTTTTTACAAAGGATTTACTTAAAGCAGTATTTTTATGGCTATGTTAGGTACCTTTATTTGATTTCAGTGTCCAGTGTTCAGTGTTTGAGAAACATCTCTTAACACTCTTTAACACTCTTCAAAATACCTTTTTTATTGTTCCACAAATGAAAGGTTTGAAACGATGAGGGTGAGTAAATGATGACAGAATTAAATTTTTTTGGGTGAACTATCCCTTTGATATTTTTATTTTTATTATTTAATGAAATGATACTCTAAATAAGAAACTAAATCTGCCAGCAAGTGGTGTTAAATGTCTTTATACGTTATTTATTTATTCATTCGAATCATTCAAATGACTGATTCATTCATGAATGAAGTAAATGGCTCTGTTTATGAATGGGCCTTTGAATCATTCGTTCACACGATTCGTTCAAAACGCAGATTCATTCAACAAACTAAACACTGCTGTGTTGCTCAGAGCAACAGTTCTGCTGTGGTTTCAAACGTAATATGTTCTCTGCAAAATTGAGCAAAAACATAATATTGTGTTTCAAACATAACACAATATCAACTTCTTATTTACTGAACTGTTGTATAAAATCATTTAAGCTTGTGATTGATCGGGACAAAATCAACACTTGTGTACTGTATATTGCTGTTGCTATCCATGTGATATATGATATATATAAATATGACACAAAACACATACAGGGACTTTTTTTGGCACCGGTATCTTGAATTGGGGGGCGGGGCCAGTGCATTAACTGCATTAAAATATTTTAATTGCGTTATTTTTTCGTAACTAATTAATTAAGTTGGCACATTAAATTGACAGCCCTACTTGCAATATATTGTAATTTCCCTGTCCTGCACGGTTCTTTATAGGTAGGATTTTCTTCTGCTCCAGGGCATTTTATGATTGTGCTGGCTTTCACACTGGCATCCTGTAACATATTTTACTCAGGCTGCATTATGCACGCTTCTAGTGTTATAGTCACATACATTGTGTTATTGCCAGCTGAGGACGGAGAAAGCTGATATGAGGACATTGATACACTAGATGGCAACTCCTGTAACACTTCTTCCTCTACAGACTACAGTTTCAGGGCTGGGGAACAGCAGGTGCCGCCTGTTTTTCTGTGTTAAGTGAATTACCACCGAGTTAAAGCCTGACTTTAATCTGAATTACGAAGACTTAAGGTTTAGGATTAACACCATCTCTCTCTAACCACAACTTACTGACAAGCTTCTACACACCAAATCTGTCAAACAAACACACATAGACACACACAGACGCACACACGCGGACAAAAACACACAGCGGGCAGGAGTAAAAGAGAGTTGTTTATCACTACCAAACACCTGTGCAACAGAGAATAGTGTTAGCGAAATCCCCCCTGAATAGAAAATAATCCTCCGTTTTCGGATGACTTTTAGACAGCAATGGTGACCTGTGTTTGTGTGTGCGCGTATGTATGTGTGTGTGTGAGGGGTCTTTCTGTTTCTTGCTTTTTTTTGGATTGAGCTTTGATACAGTTTGAATGAATAGTTGGATTTGTGAAATCTGGAAAGGAGCACAGAAAGCAACACTCAGCACAGGCTTGAACCGCAACTGAAGAGTGAAGAAAAAGAAGGTGTGCGGTTACCGTAGAAACCAAGTAAAAATGTGTCATCCCTAAATTTATCAAACCTTATTAATTAAGGGCACTTACACCTGTAATTATCTCCCTTCGCATGAAAAATGAAACACAGACAGTTCCCTTGTCACAGATTAAACCTAGTTCTGTATTAAATTGTAATGCTAGTTTAATTGTTAATTTGTGGGGAAACCAGCTCTGATAGTGCACTGAGGTAAGGTTACGGGTTACACATGATAGCATTTTAGCACATACGCTTCATGAAGCAGCAGGATATGCGCATGCAAGCAGGATATAGCTCCACCTCCCCCTTAGAGAGTAAATGGCATCACCTATAAAAGTGAGAAATATTGGCGAGGAGTGAAAGCGTTGAGCTCTGTGTGAATCTATTTTCGCTCTAGTGGCATTTTAGCTTCAGCGACTATTCTGTTTACACTCTGCCATTAAAGGAAGTAATTCTGCACTATCAATCAACTCAGTATTACAACCGTCTCACTGATATAACCCTGGAAAAGCCCTTAAGCTAAAGGTTACTTCCTTTGGGCATTACACTGTTAGTGCACTAGCGAGTGTGCGTGTTTGCGTCATGTGCAAGTGTTTGAGGTGTCAAATCAACCATGATCTATAGGGTTCAGTGCGTTAATAGTCAAGGGTCCCAAAGAACATCATTCATTGTGGTACAGTGTGTTAGTAATGATCCTGTCTGTTTTTCTGTCCCATGAGAGGAGGTGGACTGACTTGACTCTTAAATTCCTAAAAATCGACATCAGGTCAAATCAACCTGATAGAGCAGGGATGGCCAATGTCAGTTCTGGAGAGTCGAAGTCCTGCAGAGTTTTGCTCCAACCTTGATTAAAACTCACCTGCTTTACAGCAGAGGTTGTCTTAAAGGAGAAGTTCACTCCCAAAACAAAAATTTACAGATAATTTACTCACCCCCTTGTCATCCAAGATGTTCGTGTCTTTCTTTCTTCAGCCGATAAGAAATTATGTTTCTTGAGGAAAAAAAATCAGGAATTACCTGCATTAATGGACTTCTGTGGTGCTCCCAAGTTTGAACATCCAAAATGCAGTTTAAATGCAGTTTCAAATTGCTCTCAACGATCCCAGCCGAGGAAGAAGGGTCTTATCTTCAATACGGTCAATACAGTTAGGGTATGTCGAAAAATTCCAATCTCGTTTTCTTCCCTAACTTAAAAATTGACATTCATTACTGCAGAAGTACCGACCCAGTGATTACAAAGTGATGCAAACCAGATCAAATGCCCTTTACAAAAAAAAGGGTAAAACAGCAATGTAGGATGGTTTCGATGTTGAAGAAGAAAACGAGACATACCCTAACTGTATTGACCCCAAATTACAAGACGATGACAAGACGAGCATTTGAGGTTAAAAAGTATATAAACTGTCAATTTGTTTTGAAAATGACACATCATTTTGCTAGATAAGACCCTTCTCCCTTGGCTGGGATTGTTTAGAGCCATTTGAAGCTGCATTTAAACTGCATTTTGGAAGTTCAAACTCATAGACACCACTGATACAAGCAATACATCATTCGAATCTGTAGAGGGTCTGCTTTTATTTGTATACACTCATACTAACAGCAAATCCCTGTGCTTTTATAAAATAATGAAAACAGACAGGGTGCGCTCTCTGCCTTCTCCGTCTCTGTCATCTCTCTTCACAGACACATAAATGAAACAACCTAAATCTCAGTGATTACATGACTCACAGAAATAATAAGTATATGTATAGAAAGCTTGAAATGTGTACTTTTAAATAAACCAATTCAATTCGAAAACAAATATTCTCTGATTAAGTAATCCGTATGAAAGTTAGAAGAGGTACAGTTTCTCCTCTATTACCTCATTATAGTTAATATTGCAAATAGGTGTGTCTTACCATATTATTTTAATGTATTGTCTTAGTGCATATTGCAAACAGTTTTACCATTTTACCATAGAGAATCTACTTTATTACCAAATATTCAATGAATTCCACATAAATCTTATATGTGAACCTCAGCAAAGTAATTTACATGCACTACTATTCAAAAGTTTCATCAGTAAGATTTTATTTTTGAAAGAAATGACCATGTTTATTTGGCAAGGTTGCGTTAAATGAATCAAAAGTAATAGTAAGACATTTATAATGTTATGAAACATTGCTATTTCAAAGAAATGCTGTTTTTATGAGCTTTCTAGTCCTGGAAAATGTATCACAGTTTCCAGAAAAATACAAGTAGCACAACTATTTTCAACATTGATAGTAAGATTTTATTATTATTATTATTATTATTATTATTATTATTATTATTATTATTATTATTATTATTATTATTATTTATTTTATTTTATTATTATTATTTTTTTAAGAAATTAATGCTTTTATTCTGCAGGGATGCATTAAATTGATTAAAAGTGACAGCAAATACTTTTGTATGGTTGCACAAAAAATATTTATTTCAAATAATTGTTGTTCTTTTTAACTTTATATCTATATATATCTATATAACTTTAAAGATCTATTTTTGGGCATTTTTTGCCTTTGTTGTGATAGGAAAGAACTGACAGGAAGCGAAGTGGGAGAGAGAGGGGGGTGGGATTGGGAAAGGTCCTCGAGTCGGGATTCGAACATGGGACGCCCAAGTGGTGCTGACTATATCCTTTTTTTAATAATTATTTAATACATATGGTTTTAAGCAGCACAACTGTTTCCAACATTGATAATAATAAGAAATGTTTCTTGAGGCATAAATCAGCTTATTAAAATGATTTCTGAAGGATCATGTGACACTGAAGACTGGAGTAATGGCAGCCGAAAATTCAGCTTTGTCATCACAGTAATAAATTGCATTTTACAATATATGGCATTTGCAATAGAAAACAGTTATTTTAAGTTTAAATGAAAATATTTTTGATCGTATAAACGCAGCCTTGGTTAGCATAAGAGACTTTCAAACACATTCAAAAATTCATACTAACCTCAAACTCAGTAATAATATTTAAATTATTTACGTGCCATGGATTACTCAAAACCATGTTTAGTTTGTGATTATGCTAATTTCATATTTTGTTTAGAAAAAAAAAATGCTAAAGGATTTAGTTTTTTAATTCAGTAGTGGGTATATCCAAACATTTGACATTTATGTCCAAACAGTTGTGCTTCTTATATTTTTTTTTAGAAACTGGAATAGAAGCAGCATTTATTTGAAACAGTAATCAGGTCGATTTGACCTGGTCTCATTCCTTCAAAATACTGCACAAAATGTATTGACAAGGATGGGAAAACGTGTATGAGATGTAGCATAGTTTTAGAATTTATGTTCATAGCTCGTCAGTTGCATGTTCATTGCAGTATGCATAGACAGTGTAAGTCCTGTTCAAATTTGTACTTGTCCTTTAAAGATCACTGTAGGACACATTGTTGAGCTGCAGGCGAGGACAGGACATTCATTCATTATGTTGAATGTGCCTCACAAACAATGAAACAAGCACAAACTCATGCTTACAGGAACACAGAGGGTTTTCTATCTAAAATGGGTCAGATCTCCTAAGTTTATGGGGGAAAGGCACACATACATACGTCAGTGTGTGTGTTTCTTTCAATAGTCTTATTTCTAGGTAGACAAGCAATAGCAGATTCAGCTCACTGCCTCAAGCAGAAAATCACACCGTAAATCTGGCACAAAGACCTTTACAGCTCTATTGCATGTCAAGCATTTGAGCCGAAATGACAGCTAGCCTTATGGAACCTGTCTCCCAGACTGATTCTGCCTTCTCATGGGCTACACGCGATTTTATTTTCAGTCGACAATAAGCAGCTCACATCAGTGGTTCAAAGCGTTCTATACATCCTGGAAATGAACTTATAGAGTTCCCATAAGTTAACACTATCAAAGATTTACACTTGGCACAAGAATTGTTTTCGGTTGTGCTGCAGGGCTGCAACTGAACATTTTGCTGTCCGAGTCACTAAACTGAATCTCAGTATAGAAGAGGCTGCATAATATACACAATGGCTGCTGCAGTGTAGTTTTGAGCAGTGGAGCCTTGTAGATTTATCTTGAGATACTAAAGACTAAATATAGCTATAGATGAGGTCCAGAATGTGGTCACTGTCATTCCAGACCTGAACCAGACTTTCATTCTTCTGTGGAACACAAAAGTGTTTAATGAAAGTCAATAGGGTTTTTATTTTCTACATTCTTTATATTATTCTTTTGTGTTCTGTAGAAGACAAAAGTCATACAGGTTTAAGTACATAATGACAGAATTTTTATTTCCCTTTAAAAATTCAAGTATATTACAAGCTGCACATCATCCGCATTGATGTGATTCACTGCACATGTCTGTTGCCATCTTTTTCTGGCCAGTTGCCTTGTTAGCTCATGCTGTCTTTGTAATAGCTTGTTTGTGTATGTGTTGCAGCTGCTGTCCGAGAGCCAGATTAACATGGTGAAGGTTGTCAACTCTGTGAGCGATGCTCTAAACGCCATGCAGAAGGAAACGGGAGGTCTGAAAGCCAGGGTGAAAGCTGACCTGCAGAGGGCACCAGTAAGAGGAGTTCGCCTTAAAGGCTGTGCTAATGGTAAGGGATCTAGCCTGCCAGTGTTTAACGTGGGTTTTACCTCTCTGTCCATTGTCCATTTGCTCCACTATTCCTTTTTTAAAAAGTTTGGGGTTGTTAAGATTTTATTATGCTCACTGCTTTTTCTGATTAGTTCACTTCCAGAACAAAAATGTACAGATAATTTACTTACCCCCTTGTCATCCAAGATGTTCATGTCTTTCTTTCTTCAGTAGTACAGAAATTATGTTTTTTGAGGAAAACATGCCAGGATTCCTCTCCATATAATGGATTTTTATGGTGCCCCAGAGTGTACTTCCAAAATGCAGTTTAAATACAGCTTCAAAGGGCTCTAAACATTTCCAGCCGAAGAATAAGGGTCTTATCTAGGGAAACGATCGGTTATTTCTTTAAAAAAAATGTACGGTTTATATACTTTTTAATCTCTAATGCCGTCTTGTCTTGGTCTGCGTGAACTCTGTTTTTTCTAGTTCAAGACAGGGTAGGTTGAAAAACTCCCATTTCATTTTCTCCTCCAACTTCAAAATCGCTGTTTTACCTTTTTTTTTGTAAAGGGTATTTGATCTTGTTTGCATCACTTTGTAAACACTGGGTTGGTACTTCTGCAGCGATTTAGGACGATTTTGAAGTTGGAGGAGAAAATGAGATGGAAAAAACAGAGTTCACACAGACCCAGACAAGATGAGCGTTTAAGGTTAAAAAGTATATAAATTGTAGTTTTTTTTAGAAAATAACCAATCGTTTCGTTAGATAAGACACTTTTTCCTCGGCTGCGATCAAGCCCTTTGAAGCTGCATTTAAACTGCATTTTGGAAGTTCAAACTCAGGGGCACCATAGAAGTCCATTATATGGAGAGGAATTTGTTTTGTAAACAATGGGTCGGTGCTTCCTCCTACGTCACACATGACCTTTCCAACATGACTACGTAATGTGCAAAGTCCAGCTAGTGCAAGACAAGCATTTGTGGTTAAAAACTATATAAATTGTTATTATTATTATTTTTTAAGTATTTATTTCTTACTAACCCCAGACTTCTTAATGGTAGTGTGTGTTTCATTTTTAATTCACATGTCCTTGATCCCTCTAAGCATCCATCCATCCCTGTCTTCATCCCAAGTAATCCAGATTTTTATTGACATCCATCTCTTCTGAGAACCATTTAGTTTTATTTGCATGCAGTATATGCACTGCTAATATTTCATTATATTATAGTGACTAGTGACAAGTTCTTTTTTGAAGGCTCTTAAAAGCTTAATGGACTTTTTTCCCTGTCATGTTTTTGACATCACAGTTAATGATAATTGCTAGTGAGGAGTCGAATTCAGAAAAGCATAGTAGCATACAGCTCTTACTATTTCCTTTGGCTCCAGAGTGATCAGTCACGTGGCATTTTTCTCTCAGGTTACTGGCTTTGAAAGTTCTATGGTCCGGTGAGCAAAGATTCCGATGCAGATCATGTACTCTGACATCAACTCAGAATCACAAGCACTTTGGTCCCCCGAGCAGAGGTGCTCTGATCCTCCTCTCACTGTTGACTCATTGATTCTCAATCCGAAGAACATCAGACAATTTCACAGAAAACCGTGTTTAAAAAGCGCACATAACTATTGTCTTTTTTTGTGCCCCCGCTGATCTGAATTCTCATTAGACGAGTCGCTGGAAGCCGAAGGAAAGTGTCTATGCTTAAATTGTGCTCTCGGGAGGTCTAATGTGTCTGAAAGCATTTTACCACTTTACTTTTAAGGCCCTGATGTGTCTGCCGGAGCCACAGGTGTGGCTTGTAATGAACCTCGGTATGGAGCAGACACTTGTATGCAAGTGTGTGCCAGCGAAGGGGAGAGTGTTTTCTATAATCAGGGAAAAGGATCGGTCTTTTGGGAACAGAGACCAGTAAACTGAGAAGCACCAGCTGCCTTGGAAAAACCTGTGCAAAATCATGTTGGCTAACCTATAGCAATATTCCTTTGGTCATTAAATTAGCCTTGGCCTAGTTTAGCCATGTGCTATCTTGTAACCATCCGGTGATCTAGTCTTTGTGGTTTTTGTGTTTGACTCTCTCTCTTTCTTTCTCTCTCTTTCAAGGCTCTCGTCCACGGGACTGTAGTGATATATATGCTAGCGGTCAGAGAGAAGATGGCATCTACTCTGTTTTTCCCACTCATTACCCTGCTGGCTTTCAGGTCTACTGTGATATGAGTACAGACGGAGGTGGCTGGACGGTGAGTCATATTACCACACATGCGTATTTGTTTGAGTGAGTTCGTAGTATTACGCACTTTCTGAAGAGTGATTCATTGGTATTGGTGGTATCACACCAAAGTTAGGCTATTATTTAAATTTAAATGGGAATGAAATAGGGAAAAAGGAGAAAAAATGAATGTGGTTCACTCACCTTCATCTAGTTCTGAACCATGACTTACTTTCTTCTGTGTAACACAAAAGATGTTTTGAAATCAATTAGTCTAGTCTGTTTTCAGTTAATGATTGGATCACTGTAGCTTGCCAGTCATCCAATAAATCGCAATAAGCTTTATGCTTTATTACTTTGTCTCAGATTTCAAATTCTGTCCATTTTATTGTAGTATTCAAACACTAAATGCCATTTGCTGCTTTAACTAGGAGTGATAGATGTAGCATCTCAGTTCAAGAAAAATGCCAATGAAATGATCCTCTCCTCCACTTTAATACCAGTTTCAGCATGAAATAAACATGAATAAACATCTGAAGGTATGTTAACAGAAAGAGTGCAACTTATAAAATCCATATCCTGTCTCATATGATTGCTCAATGAGTGTTTCCACCGTGCAAAGATGTCAATATGACAACTTGCAAACAGTGTCACGTAGCATCACATTTACCCCAGAAAAGACATATTCGTTGGACAGAGAGGTGCATTTTGCCGCATATACACACCATATAACATTGTTATTTTGTGACATTATAATTTTTTACTGTTCTTCAGTATTTAATTTATGTTTAAATTAGGGCTGTCAAACAATTAATCACATAGAAAATAAAAGTTTGAGTTTGCCTAATATATGTGTGTGTACTGTGTATAAATATATATATATATATATATATATATATATATATATATATATATCAAACTTTTGTTTTGTATGCAATTAATCTCAGTTAATCATTTGACAGCCCTAGTTTAAATAAATACATCAAGTTTTCATGACAGCCTCCATTTAAATGCTTATATTTCAAAAATGGATTGGAGTAGAAATATAAATTTGTAATTGTAACAAAAACTCAGTTAATTTTAATCTTCAATATTATAGTAATGTAGTACCAACTCTTATATTTTACAGAATTAGTTAAGGTTGTTTTTTTTTTCCTTTAGAAAATTTGTCATGTTCTGTACCTGTTATATATCCAAAACAATCAATATTGAATCGAATCAAAATCAAATCAAAAGCTTGTGAGTCAAAATCGAATCGAATTGTGAAATTTGTGTCAAAACCCAGCTCTGTTCACTATATCTCTGAAGAATTGCTGAAGAAATAAAATTACACAGGTTTGGAATGATGTATATGAGTACATGACAGGAGTTTCTTTTTTGGGTGAACTATCCGTTTACCATTGTGCACAGATTTCTCAAGCCAAAAAAGATCATTATTTATTTAATCCATCACATTTCAAGCTGTCTGGCTTGCCTTTCCCTCTATTTTAAATCTAATTTTAAAACCCAGATTGGGGTAGGCTAAAAGCACAAAAAAAGCCAAATGTACTTTTGATATCATATCAAATTTTATGCATCTAATCTCCCCAAACAACCGTACTCTAGCACTAATCCACTGTCTGCTTCAGTAATGACATGTAGATATACTGCTATGTTTATTGAGGTTCTTCACAGAATGAGGCTCAAAGTTGCTGTCATATTTAGCTGCTTAATATGATGAAACGTATTGTGAAAGCACTTAGTGAGATTGATATCATGATGACAACGATATGATTCTGATGCTGAGGGTTGTTATTCTGATTACTCTGGGTTTGGAGATTGTCTATCCACCGGGGTCTTCCTGTGTACGATTGAATCCTGCCGACTACAGAGGCCATTCTTTTCTGAGCTTTTCCTCAGGGATCAATAACATCTGCATGCACATCCATCAATCAGTATACCGAAGCACATTCTGAAGTCATCCATCTATATGTGAATATGCACAGCTCACAGAACTGGAGAATATGAAACATTATGTTTTTTGAGGACGTGAGAGAGAAACAATCGGAAAGACAGTTGTGGCAGCAGTACAGATGGTTTCTCTGTGCCCCATTCCAGCAATCATTAAGTGCGCATGAGCATATTGAGTGTACTGTATATGGAAGAGAGTAAATCAATGACATCATAGAGGCTGTTGATAGAATGAGAGAGATAGAAAGAGTTGAGAGGAAATGGCTTGAGGCAAAAGAGGGTGCATGCAGTCTGTCAGGCTATTAGTTCTTCATAACTGTCCCACTTTCTGTTGCTCAAGAGATTGTTGCAACTAGGAAAGAAGACACCCACAGTCATATTGTGTTGTGTGTGTGGGTTGAGAAGGGGGTTGTACTGGTGTGGTGTTTGTGCATATTGAGGGGAGACTAATGAAAAAAAGAAATGAGCCAAAGAGGCAAAGAACAAGAAGAGCCAATGTAGAGATTTAGATACACTACCTTTCAAAGGTCTGGGGTCAGGTCGGCACGGGTGGCCTTGTTGGTAGCGCGCTAACATGTAGTGCTGTTGTGCTTTGAGCGTCCCGAGTTTGAGTCCCAGGTCACGGAGCTTTCCCGATCCCATCCCCCCTTTCTCTCTCCCACTTTGCTTCCTGTCCTGTCATAATAAGGTAAAAGCGTCAAAAATAAATCAAACAAAAAGTTTGGGGTCACTTCTGTGGTGGTCAGGGCACATTAAATTGATCAAAAGCAACAGTGAAGATGTTTATAAAATTGCTAAATATTTATATTAAAAAAGCTTTTTTTTTTGACTTTAGATCACCAGGGAATCCTGAATCTCCCCCCAACAAATCCAGTCATAAGTAGCATTGGTATATTTGTAGCAATAGCCAAAAATACATTGTATGGGTCAAAGTTATTGATTTTTCTTTTATGCCAAAAATCATTAGGATATTAATTAAAGATCATGTTCCATGAAGAAATTTCCTACCGTAAATATATAAAAACTTAATTTTTGATTAGTAATATACATTGCTAAGAACTTTATTTGGACAACTTTAAAGTTGATTTTATCAATAGTTTTATTTCTTTTATTTTTTTGCATCCTCAGATTCCAGATTTTCATATTGTTTTATCTCAGCCAAATATGGTCCTATCCTAACAAAGCTTATTTATTTAGTTTTCAAATGATGTATAAATCTTAATTAAAAAAATGTACCCTTATGACTGGTTTTGTGGCTCAGGGTCAAGCATGTTAAACTGTTTTTAACTGTTTTTAACTTTCTCATAACAGAATGATTTCTGAAGAATCATATGACACTGAAGACTGTAGTAATGGCTAATGAAAGTTCAGCTTTGTCATCACAGGAATAAATTACTTTTTAAAATATATTAAAATATAAAACAGTTATTTTATTGCTAATTTAATCAAATAAAGGCAGCCTTAATAAGAGGCTCCTTTCAAAAACATTGAAAAATTTCACAAACCCTAAAATTTTCAGTGGTATTGTTAAAGCAGAATAGGAGTATTTTCACTCATGGTATCAGACTTTTGGACATCAATTTTGAAAGTCAATTTATTAAATAAAAAAGAAGAAGAAGAAGAAAGAAATGCTCAAGAGAAAATAAGGCTTTAGTTTTGATATGAAAGGTGGCTTCAAAATAGCAGCCCGACCCAAATAACGTTAATTTCTTTCAATTGTCAACAACAGAAAAAATATGTATGCAATAAAGTGACAATTTAAACATTTTCCTAAAGTGCTCTCACCTAGACACTGAAATTAAAGTCAGTTATGTATGATCTAAGATGGCTATTTTATTCTCTCAACTCATAATGACCTTTATTTCCATTCCCGGTTTTCGTTTACAGTAAGTCTGAATACATCTTTTGTCTAGTTAACTGTGTGTGTATGCGGATATGAGCCATAATTGCGGGCTTGATCTGCAGCTTTTGTTCCAGCACTATCATTCGTGATTTTCAGTACAAAAATGGGTCATCCTTTTTCAATGCTTTAAGCTTAAACAGCCCTCCAAAACACACACTGCCTTCCTATTACAGACTGCACATCCACAGCCACTACACTGGAAGTTTAGGATGAATTCCACCCATTCAGATCCATTTTTTGGACATCTAGTAATTGATTGCATCTGTTAGCACTGTCCAGATGACGTAGCTTACAGTGAAGTGTACCACCGCGATGACAAATTGAAAATGAAATAGAAGAATTTATAGACTGAGCCACTTTGAGCCTGTGCAGTGACCTACAGCTTTGCCTTAATATCAAAATGAGACCTTTCAATCCTCTTGTTGTTTACTATGTATTTCCTGCCCCTTGTCCTTTTTTGCCTCTTGTTTTCATTTCGGCAGGGAGCATGACAGAAAAGAGAAAACACTTCTTTCTGCCAGACACCCTGAGCTCCTATAAATAGGAATGACACTTTTTTTCCTCAGCATTAATGCTAAACAGAGAGAGAGAGAGAAAAGGTGGAGAGATGCAGGGAGGGACATAGATGTTTCTGCTACTCTGATATTTCTCTGGGTAAAGCCAAGCATAACATTACATGGCCATGCACACACACACACCTAAGGCTTTGACAGATGAAAGAATAGAGGTATCAGTCAAGGAAAATGTTTCATATCTTCTCTTTTGACTCGATCATGCATTACAGGCTTATTCTATATGGTAGTTTCTTTCTCCCTAGTTACTCTTTCTTTCATACACACATGCAAGCACACATCTATGCATTCATGCATGCACAAAAACCACAGAAGCTCACGCGCATTATCACCTGTGGTGGCGATATTCTGTATTCCGTTCCTGACCTGCGCTCTGCCCCGAGATAATGTATTCCACTATTATTATTTTATCTGCTAAAAGGAGAGGACTAAAAATGAGCACTCTATAAATCATTTATGGGAGCAGATCTATTAGAGTGCTACGTGATCTGGCATTATCAAATGGTGCTTTTATCAAAAGTACCCACAACTCCTCTCTGAAATATTAAAAAAGCACTAAGACCTGAAATGTAAAAGTTTTAGATTGAAACTCAATTTGTGGACTCACTCGGGGGGGAGAGGGGACTTGGAATGCAAGTTGTTTTTCTTCTCTTTCTGGAAAAAATGGTTTTCAATGTCTTGCTTTTTCGTATTGCTCATTCATGTTTAATATCTCGGTTGTATATTTCCAAATGCGTGTTTTTAAATAATTGCGCAGGGCGAAGGCTGTGCCATTGATTTGTAGCTGTGATTGGATAAAGTAAGCCTCTATTTTTGTAACACGGTACATGGTGTAAGATTTATGTTATGAGATGAAATGAAGGGTTAGAATTCTAGACGTTGAGAAATTGAGACATATGGACATAGAAAATAAAGCATAGCAGGAGGGAAATGTCAGACCATTGATTTATTGTATTATTTTTAACTGGAAAAGATTGTGCAGACTTGACCTTTTGGAAATGACCATCTTTAATGGTAGATAAGTGTGTATGTGTGGTGTGAGCTGTTAAATGAAGCATTTTGTCTTGTTGGGAGTACGCACATAAAAACACCCCTACCAAAAACAGAATCAAGCGTTACATTTTACAATAAAGTTCTGGATATAAATATTAGTGAATGTATTAGGCAGCATGAACAAACAATGAACAGAGGTCCTTATTAGGGTTTTAATGTTTTCCTTTTTTTTAATTGGTTTATTAGTAATTTAGTATGGAAGATCGGTTCTGCCACCGAATAAAAAAAATAAAAAAAGGTAATTGAGACATTTTGTCTCACAGTTCGGACTTTTTTCCCACAATTGCAAGTTTACGTTTTGCAATTCTGACTTTTTTTTTAATTACGTGATACAAACGTGCAATTCTTTTTTTTTTTTTCTCAGAATTGTGAGAAATAAACTTACAATTGCGAGAAATAAAGAAAAAATTGTGTATATATCTCACAATTCTTGCCATAAAAAAACACTGAACAGTGGTTTTTTTTTTTTTTTTTTTTTTTACTTATTTTTTTTTTATTTGGTTTATTAGTAATTTACTATGGAAGACTGTTTTTGCCACTGAATGAAAAATAGGTAATTGTGACTTTTTTCTCATAGTTGGAAGTTTCACAATTTCACAATTCGGACCTTTTTTCTCAGCATTACGTGATACAAACATGCAATTCTGACTTTTTTTCTCAGAACTGCATGATAGAAACTTGCAATTCTGACTTTTTTTCTCAGAATTGTGTCATATAAACTTACAACTGCAAGTTCTAAAGTCAGAATAGCAAGATATAAAGTCAGAATTGTGGAATATAAACTTGCAATTTCCGGAAATGAAGTCAAAATTGTGTTTATATCTTGCAATTCTGACCATGAAAAGCAACAAACAGTGGTTCATGTGTTTGTTTTTTCTTACTTTTTTAAAAATTGGTTTATTAGTAATTTACTATGTAAGACTACATACCAGTAAATAAATTTAAAAATAAAAAAAAGGTAATTATGACTTTTTATCTCACAATTCTGATTTTTTCTCAAAATTGCGTGATACAAACTTGCAATTCTGCAGTTCTAAGAATTGTGAGATATAAACGCACACTTAAAGTTCTAAAGTCAAAATAACAAGATATAAAGTCAGAATTGTGGAATATAAACTTGCAATTGCAAGAAATAAAGTCAAAGTTGTATTTATACCTCACAATTCTGACTTTATTTCTCAGAGACTTTATTATTCAGAGTGTGAGTTTTCTTCTCATTATTGTGAATTTATATCATGACAACTTTATAACTTGCAACTGGAGTATATATCACACAATTAAAAAAAAAGTCACACAATTTTGAGGGAAACTGTGAGACAAAAAAGGTGCAGTTACCTTTTTTTTTTTTTTTTTTTTTCAGCAGCAGAAAGGGCTTCCATAATTTACAGCAATTTTAATTTTTTTAATGTAGCCTACCTTTTGTATTTTTAATTAAGAACTGTTTATGTTAACTATTATTATTGTTGTTGTTAATTTACAGCATTTATTAAGTTAACATTAGGATTAGTTAATGTAAAAGGTTAATATATATAATGTAATAAGGTTATTATTTTTCATTTATTTATCTTGTTTAATTTTAATTTATAAATATAGCCTACTATTTTTCAGTCATAGTCTAGTTAACTCACAATGCATGTTAAAGCTAGCTTGTACAGTTTTTCAGTTGTACATGTATTTGTATATGTAGAAATCACGGTTACATTTATTATTGCATTAATTAATGTTAATGTATACTACCTTTTAGTAAAGTGTTACTGAATCAGTTTACACTGATAAAAAAGTGTTACTGAATCAGTTTTACACCGGTACACTACCACTCTATCTCTCTCTCTCTCCCTCTCTCTCTCTCTCTCTCACACACACACACACACACACACACACACACGCACGCACATTCTCTGTCTTGCTGTGAGATATCCATAGTAATGATGGCCAATGACAGTCTCTAAATCTTCAGATTAAGCATCAAACATGATTCTGCCTTTCTCAATTGATCACTCTATAGTAATCCAGTAATTCCCCTGTCCAGAGCAGAAAAAGAAAGATGGTTAAGGAGAACAGAGGGAGACAGACAGAGCGATAAATGGTAAGAATCGACGACAGAGAAAAAGGAGAACACAGGAACAAGTATAGAGGAGTAAGCAGACTGAGAACAAAAGAGTGCCTTTTAAGCCCCAGCTTCATAAGTGTGCTGAAACAGCATATGTTTCCCATCCCTGCCGGCTGCGTTCTCACACTTCCCTGCGAATGTGATCTTGTCAGAGAAACATTAAGCTGTATCTCTATAGCCATCATTTCCTTGCCGCATTCATTTATTCTCCTTTTGTATCTGTCTGGATCTCTCTTTCTCTCTCTCGCCTTCATAGCATGAGTTGTTAGTGGCAATGACTATTGCCATCCTGATTAAAACCAGACATCTGTTTTGAGTGTCTTGTAGACAGGGGATCCTGCCCTCGTGATGCAATCAGCCTCACTGCCAACCACAGATTAAACACTGACCGTGGCATACTGTGGAAAACCGGAAAGCCTGTTTAAGCTTATCTGCTTGTGTTTTTGTGTGTCGAGGTCTCCACACACTTACAGAGTGCTGTAGATGATAATGTACAGTCAGGTGTCACCATCTCAAAATAAACTCCGGATCAAGAGGATTATTTTGCAATAATGGCCAACTAATTACAAGCCAGGGACATCATGCACTTTTGTTTTGAGTCCTGGCTCACTTGGTGGCATTTCAAATCTATCTGTCTTTTCTTTCTGCCTCTTCACATTCAAATTTAAATTGTATTTTTACATGTTTTCTGCTTCAGTTTAAATGTAATTCAAATTCAGAAGCTGAATTAAGAGGCATGCTGATTTCACAACCCTGTTAGCCACATAGAAATCTTGATTGATTGATTAATTGATCATGGAACCCTGTATATGCGCAGGGGAAAAGCAAACCGAAGTTGTGAATGTAACTTATGTGCAAAATTGGAATATTGCAAGAAATAATTGTGAATTAGTTTCCATCTAACGAGTCAAAGAGATACAAATTTTCACTTCCTGATAAACTGGCTCTAAATTTCACTAAGAAAAGAAGGAAAGAAGAGAAGCCACTGAATATTATACTTTTCATATACAACAAATTGCTTGCGGCTCAAAGCGAGCAGATGAATCACAATAAAAGGTTCTGGGAGGCAATTATGCAGAAATACTTTGACGACAGACTTTGCTCAGGCATGTTGGAATGACCGTAACATTTCAAATGCTGTGCAACAAGATAGGTCCACTGGTTAGTCAGGTTATGCCGTCTCACAGCACAAAGTCACATGACTTTTTTGATGCACACAGAGGGATTTATTTGGCAAATGCATTCCCATCTCCCATTACTCGCATTAACTCTCAACGTGCATTAAGTCAAAAACCACCTCAAGTTGGCATCAATAGCCTTGTGGGCAGCATGCCGACATATAGCGCCATTGCACTTTGGGCGTCCCGAGTTTGAGTCCCGGCTCGCAGACCTTTCCCGATCCCATTCACTCTCACTTTGCTTCCTGTCTAGCCGCTGTCCTGTCAAATTAAAGACAAGAATCAGGGTTGCCAGGTTTTCACAACAAAACCCACCCAATAGCTACTCAAACCTAGCCCAAAAGTAGCCCAGTCAAGTTTTGAGGGGGGTCGTGTTCTGGGTTTTTTTTTTGGCAGGGTTTCCCTGGTAAAATTAGCATTCCAGGGGTTAAATTGTATGTCATTGAGGTTGCTTCAACCCGTGGACATGAAAAACAACCCACGGCAACAGTGTTAAAGTAGCCCAATTCTGCGAGAAAACCGCAGACTTGGAAACATTGGAAAAAATCCAGAAAAAAAAAACAAAAAAACAAAAAAGTGTAAAAACTTTTTGGTGAATTAAGGGATTTTTTATTTTTGAAATTTGGCATTTCCATTACTCGTTTTTAATGCGATAATTAAAAATGTGCATAAAAACAGGTGATTAAAATATAGTTAATGTGGCTAATAAGTTTCCATGACTTAATTATTTCCCTCTTTTAAAGTAAAGTTAATTTGTATTTTTTTGTTTTTTAATTAAGTATTTTGTTGTAATTTGTATTAAGTTGTATTTGGTTTGACATTAAAATAAGACGAGGGAACAAATTAGTACAACAAGGCAACAATAATCAAAATTGATGAAACTAATTGTGGCCACAAATTAATAGGTTTTGGGAAGACATTCTTAATTTGTGGCCATGATATCTATTTTATTATTTGTTTTTTGATGTACATTGCTTGTTTCTTGTTCTCATTTCAGGTGAAGTGCTCTGAACTTGACGGATCACCATGCATTTTCAATTTTGATGGGCATGACACTTTTGCCACAAGCATACATTTTATGAAAGCAATTTCACAAAAGTATTTGTGCAATTTCAGGTTGTCACATGTTTGATGCAAACATTTTTAGCATCCTTTTTTCCCAAATGCTACTTGATGTGATATTTCTATCTAATGCATTAAAATAAGTGCATGACCATTGGAACCACTGTATGTGAGTGGGACAAAACTCACCCACTTAAAGATGTAGTTCATTTCCAGAACAAAAATGTACAGATAATGTGCTCACCCCCTTGTCATCCAAGATGTTCATATCTTTCATTCTTCAGTCGTAAAGAAATTTTCTGAAGAAAAATATTTTAGGATTTCTCTTCATATAGTGGACATCTATGGTGTCTTTGAGTTTGAATTTCCAAAATGTAGTTTAAATGCAGCTTCAAAGGGCTCTAAATGATCCCAGCCAAGGAAGAAGGGTCTTACCTAGTGAAACTACTCCTTTAAGACCAATGATATTGGACCCACTAACTTTTACTATCTGATTCAGTGCATATGTCTGTTCAGTTTTCAGAGCACCATCAGTCAAATCCATTCCACTTGAGTAATGCCCTAATAAATTAAACTCCATTCCACATTTTAGGTACAGCCTTGACTTTACATCAAATGCAGTGAGGGCTTAGCAGCTGTCTTTTAAGTTCCTTCAGCTGACACACTCCTGGCAGTTAAATGCACACAGCTGTGTTTGGAGACAGATGGATTGACTGTCTCATTGACAGATTGACAGACACATTGATCTCTTAATGACCACTAACCGTGCAAGACCTGAGAGAGAAACATCGCCTACACTATTACACCTCCCCCACACACGCATCTTGCTCATTGTGCTAGTGTTTGTCCTGTGAACGGCAATAGAGACATCTTGTGTTTCTCCGCTGTCACCCAAGGGTTCTTTGTCACTTGTTTAAGTACTCTGCAGTGAAGCTTTGCAAGACTCCAGTTCCTAGGGAGAGACGCAGCAGTGCTGAATATCTCTTATCTGTAATCTTGCTGGCGATAGGCTGATGAAGATTTGTTATGTTCTGTATTCTGTATTTTGTAGTTGTCCTTTCTGTTAATTGATATTTTTTGTGTAGATATGTATGAGTATTTTGTAGTTTACTGTTGATTCTTTTTCTGTTTATTGGGTGATTGGGTAACTAGTTGACTAATTGTGTCCGGTATAAATTGTACTTTTCCCTGCACTTTTTGTTTGCCTGACGAAGACTTTAGGTTCAAAACGTTGTGTTTATTTGAATAAATTGATCTTTGGGAGCAGCAGTGGCAGCATGTCGATTCTTGTTTACGTATAGGGGAGGCTGATGAAGGCCAAAGTCTGTAGAAATCAGTTTGTAATATAGTATTAGAGATGTCGAAAAAAATGTCTTGTGCTGTCTTTTGATTAGCCATTTGCTCTTGAACTTGTGGTTAAAATCTACACACACATTTTCAGGAAGGCATTATGATGAAATTCACTAATTTTTAAATGAATACATTTTTTTTAAAAAATAAATAATAGAGTGGCCCAAAAATACCGAATGTCTGAATGTCACTTCATTAGATTAAATATCAAACCAAGGGGCATCTGCTAACCAAATTATGCCAAATAATCTTTTTTCAAGCTGTTTTTGATTATTTTTAACCTACTAAAGGTAATTTTAGTGTGTGCATGAAGTTCACACAAGGTAGCCTTAAAGTTCGTTACATTTTGTGTTAAATTTGAACAATGTATCTACTGATTTATTCATTTAACCTTAAAATACTTCTTTTTGTGCTACACAAATCCATTGCCTAGAATGAAAAATATTCACTCTGTAGCTGTGTGAAATAGAAGAAGAAGAAGAAAAGACTTTTATTTAAACCGAGGGAATAATTTGAGAACCCAAGTCTTACTAATAATTTAAGTCGTACTGATAAAAAATAAATGTATATAGATTTTGTTTTGAATTCATGTTGTATTAGGAATACAAAGGATTTACAAGTGAATGCAATATGTAAGCTGGATTCTCACAATTCATGTGAGACTGATTATTGGTCTACAATAACTGTGAAGATAAGTAACACAGACAGCTAGAAGTGTGAGGAATACACAATAAACGAATAGTTCAAACTAATGAAAAGTGACTTCATTTTTTTCTCTCGTATGCCTGTATTTCAGTTATTTTTATTAAAGACAGGTGAGCCCCATGGCAAAATGTACGACCAGGAAAATTCTCAAAAGTTCAGTTTTATTGGACACAGCTATTAATGAAAACTAAATAATAATTCACTTTACGCCAACTATAATTGTAACCGCAAAGTCACGACTAGGGTCCTCTGAATATTTAATGGATGGAATAAACTCAGAACTTTAATAATGCAGACTTAATTTTTCATTTTTATTCTCTGCGGAATGTAAAAGGCATAACCCAAGTGGCACATCAAATGTCAAGTAGCACTTAAGGAATTGACCTACTATAAGCAAACACAGCAGAGCTCTCCTCGAGCGAGGACAAATCATTTTCACTTTTTTACCACATGCAAGAAATGATATCGATTTCAGGAAGGTTCTGTACTGAAGAACCACACGGAGCAGACGCCACTGCGATGCCCTCAGCTGCCATAATCCTCCAGTGGTGGCTTTAATTAAAAGAGAATCTTTAATTAGTCTAGTCGGCAGCAACTGACATTTTGGGTGCAGTTTGTCATTTGCGGTGATATGGCACAGTCATGACACAAAGACCACAGGCCAGGATTCACAGATCACTGCAGTGTAAGGGTTTCAGATCAATTACTGTAAACACCAGGGTGTGAAGAGGCTAATTTTATATGAGGTGACATCAAGTCTTTTGATTGTGTAAATGACATGAAATGGCTCACTGAGCATTTTGGGCTAAAGGCACACTCTAAGAAAAAAAACGTGCTTTTTACTGCGCCCAAAATGTATGATTGCATAAAATATACACGTTTGTATTGAACATTTATGGAGCCACATTTCGTGTGAAAAGAAATCATACAAGTCTTTTGTTTAAAAATCTTATAAATGTATGAGGTGGCAAGGGGTGGGGTAGGTAGTTTGAATACATATTCAAAACAATCACTTTAGCAAAGTTTGTACTATTTTCTACTTATTTTGATAAATAAAATAATTATTTTGTGTTCAATAAACATACTTTCATTAAGATTTTAATATAAAACATATATTTTAAAATTTAAAGATTCTAAAATCATTTAAGGAGATCCTATAATAATTTAATATAGATTCACAGTAGTAGCAACAAATTATTTTTTATTATATGATATGATTAATAGCATGTTTTTAAATACAATGGTTTCATCCTAAACATGGTGATTATCTCTAAGATGGACACCCAACCTAAAATATGCTGTTTACCATCTGAATCTAACAATGTCATGTCATTAAATGGAAAAGTCAGCCTTCTGTTAATTATCATGTTAATTATTGTGCCTTTTAGCCCTAACAGCAGGGACGCTTTTTCCCCCAAATATCATGTTTTTACATATTCTTTAGTTAGTTAAAAACTACTGTTTTAATTATCTTAACCCAAACTGAAAATCATTAAGACTTTTGTATTCAAGAATTTTAGCGATTCTCATTTGCTACTAAAATCAAAAATTTTTAAAAACATCAAACATGAGATGCACAGAAGCACAGAATCGACTTTGCGCTGCTGCCCGTGATCGTGTCAAGAATCAGACAAATTTGTATGTGCATGTTGAAAAGCGGATGCTTTTGAAAGTGCTACGCCACGTTTTTTTCTACCATCTAGTGGTTTAGAGGAAAGTAACATCAAAGGCAAGCCTTTTGGAATTATTTTTAACTTTATGCCTTTTTTGGAGCTTGAAAGTTTTGATTTCTATTTACTTTCACTTTATGGACAAAAGTCCTGTGCCCGGTTGCATAAAGCACCTTAAGTGTAATTTTCCCTTAAGATCGCCCTTATGTTTCCCTTACACTTAAGGGCGTTGCATAAAATATCCCTTAAATGTCACTTAAGGGTTTCTTTAGTTGAAACGTCATAGACCCTTAGAATTTCTATTAAGTATCCCTTAAACCCCTTTAAGTGTTGCATAAAGCCCCTTAGCTGTCATTTTCCCTAAGTATAACATAAGGTATGGAAAATGTCACCTTAAGTGTTAAACAGCGCGCTGATTCAATCCACGATCGTACTCTTTATATGTTAAACAGATTAATTTAGGCATTTATTCACACATAACCATTGATTAAATTACATTCACACATAATACCTCAAACAAGAGTCCGTCACACACGAGAACAAATTTATATTCAATATTTTATTCCTGTATTTTCCTACGTATTACCTGGAGATAACTTAAAAAACACACATAAACCGTATATTGTCGCAATCGTGTGTTTATTGTGTTTACGTTTCAATTTAGCTGCAGCGATTACTGCTGTATTCCATCATAACACTTCTATGAGTCCGGATTGGACTTTCAGCGCAAGAGCGCCCTCCGGCTTTGAGTATGAATGAAACATACGCTTCATAATGTTCACATCGCCTCGGAAACTCAATAAAATGATTTTTCAGAATTTTTCGTTTTGAGTCAATTATCAGTTTGAGTTTCCGTCTCGCTTGGTCCTTCTCGTTTATATTTGGTTTATATTTTGTTCTCCTTATCCATGTTATACTGTTTTCTGTGAAAACTTACACCACTATCTGCATTACAAAATAACGTGTCCATAGCAACAATAGATTTTTTTAACGGCAAACCTTGAATCGCTGTCGTAAAACACTTAACGGTTTCCCTTTTAGTAAGGGAAGTGTTTAAGGGATTATATGCAACACCCTTAAATCATCCCCTTAGGTAAGGGGAAATCATGCCTTAAGTTTCATACTTAAGGGAAAAACTTAAGGCTCTTTATGCAACCGGGTACTGGCTCTTCCAAACTTTATAATGGCAGTAAATGGCTGTTGAGATTTTGAAGTCCATTAAAGTGCATTCATCCATCATAAAAAGTACTCCACATGGCTCCAGTGGATTAATAAAGGAAGTGAACTGAGGTGTTTGATATAAAGCTTCTGCTAACTGTACATGCATTCATGAGAGCGTGGTGTTTCAGCGGATGACATAGGTTGCAATTAAAGCAGCTCTTCTTTTATGTGTATGTATTGGAGAGATTGCTTCATTCCAGAAAGCTGCTGGGTGACAGTGACAGTGAAAAAGGGGTCGACCGATTCTGATTTCACCTTTAATACTCACTGTCTCTCTCCCTGCCTGTTTCTCTGCATCTGCTGACACTGTTGTTAGACAGTGATGGTCAATGCCCCTTTGACCTTCACTACTTGCTTGCCTTGAATCTGTGGAAAAAAGCCTAGATAAGACCCAGGCATGATTGTATGTGTGTGTGGATGCATGTGTAATTTCTAGCTTGACAGCAGTGTCTGCCTCACTTCTGTGCAGGTAGGGTTGATCTCCCAGGAGCCTCCAGGGCAGCTACAGGGTGGGAGTGATGCGGGAGAGAGGGAAACCTTTAACATGACTGACAGCTGTCATCCAATACTGAATCAACACCTTTCCCTCCCCGTCTCTCGTCTCTACCAAAATTCAACAGAAAACAAAACATACCTGCTTATGAATTCAAATGACCAGACATTTTCCACTGATAGGAGAAGTGAAACGCATTAGACGCATTTTGTTTTCCATAAACAGACATTCAGTGATGTGGTTGCCATTTACATTCGTATTTGACATTAAAATCACTTAGACTGACTCCACAGAATCTATTTTCTAGACTTTTACAGAGTAATTAATGCAGAGTACGCAGCAAATTAGTTGGTAAAAGGCTTCAAACTTTTCCTTCAATACTTCAATCAAATTAAAGTAATTATCAGTTTTGCAAACATGCCATTTACCCGGAGGGTTTACAGATAATGCAGAAGAACAAACACAAACCCCTGAGTGTTGTTTCTGATTACCATATTGCACTGAATGCCCTTCTCTGCCATAAAAAAAACACACATAACATCTCGCACAGACACAATCAAAACCAGTGTCAGCGATTTTGACAGACTCATTATGAGCTGGCACATTTGATCTCTTTTATTCTGTGCACGTCCGCTATGACACTTTCTTAAGACACATCGTCTTTAATGTCCTTTTTGCTTAAAGTTGAACTCTAATTCAACTGTCCTCTGCCTCTGCTTGTTGTACACTGGCAAAATGCATTTAAATTTCACCGTAAACATGTTTTTATCCTTTAACAACCTGCTAACTGACCATTCAGATTTTATGGTTTGTTTTAACACTGGTTTTAGCAGGAATTTCTTAAAGGGATATTTCACCCAAAAATTAAAATTCTGTCATTAATTACTCACCCTCATGTCGTTCCAAATCCATAAGACCTTTGATCATCTTCAGAACACAAATTAAGATATTTTTGATGAAATCCGAGAGCTTTCTGACTCTGCATAGACAGTAATGCAACTACCACATTCAAAGCCCAGAAAGGTAGTAAAGACATCATTAAAATAGTCCATGTGACATCAATGGTTCAATCGTAATTTTATGAAGCTACGAGAATACTTTTTGCGTGCAAAGAAAACAAAAAAATGACTTTATTCAACACTTTCAGTCAAACTGGTCATATAGTATATGTAATGAGCTCAGTCTTTAGCATGGCACAGTACAGTATGTAATTGTGTCTATACGCAAATGGATTACGAGCTCTGTAAGTCCTACTCGTTTGAGTCAGCCTTGACTAGATCAAGATATCATACTCCATTAAATGATATTATCCTTAAGATCACAATGCTGAGCTGTTCCATCATTATATTTGTTCAGGTCTCATCGGTCTCTGCTGAGAGAGTTTAATCATTCACTTTTATCATGGATTTACTCTGAGAAAGAGCTCTAATATCATACAATAGGCAATATTTTATTCAAAAGCACTTGAGTTCACACACATACGTACAGTAAAATTTCTCATTGCGTTACGATGTTAAGTCATTTTAAAAAGCTTAGTATCTACTATCATGCAACCCACTAATAAAGTTTTGACACAAATTTGTTGTTAATCATTATTCTGTTCCTGCTTTTTTTGACAGGTAATCCAGCGGAGGGAGGACGGGTCTGTGAACTTCTTCAGGGAGTGGGACTCCTACAGGGAAGGATTTGGCAAAATCACCGGAGAGTATTGGCTTGGTATGTTGTATATTTGTGTTTGAGGTAGAGAGGATGCCTGTGAGCGTAAACTGTGATTTTTAAAAAATTTCAGTGTGAAAAGCTGCCAACACCTGCACACCCTCTCAAACACAGACACCCAGACAACTACATCCGTTCCTAGGTGTTTCCACACATCTGTACACTGCAGTTTAATTCAGTACCGGGTAGATTACTTACAAAATGTAGTCCATTAAAGATCACAGATTCCATGATAAAAACTGTAGTTAGTAACGTAATGTAGGTTACTCATTTTTGGTAATGTATTCTGACATTAAACATACCATACTGATATAAAAAAGCAGAGAGAAAGAAAAATATTTTTTTTAAATCAACATCATAAAATGCTTTAAACATTACATTAAGCCAGGGTTTCCCAAACTGGGCTTAATGTAAGAACTGCATTGGGTTTGTGAGTTGATAGAAAGCTAATACTTAACTAAAATGTAAAAAATTAAGAAAATGCAAATTTAGAAGTATGGATTGTACAGTTATTTACATGACATTTACATGACATTTACATGACAATGTTTTGCATTAAGTGCAGTTGCATATTCAGTTCTTGTATATTATGTATATACGGATTCGACAGTAAAGTACAAAGCTTGAGTTGGGAAGCATGCAAAATTGATGTGCAAAATCGAATTTTTATAAAAATTGATATATTCTACTCTTATTAAATGTACCATTATTCTTCTATAGTATTATATGGAACCGACCAACAACTTCAGTGATTATAAATTTAAGGAAAGTTTGTTTTTCAAGGCACTTTGTGACTCTTCTTACTTCATACACAAAAAGTGTAAATCTGACAAAATCCGGTCTCTTGATTCGATTTGATATTCTATAGTAGTGATTTTATAATTTCAAAATATGAAGCAAAAAGTAGAAAATTAATGACTAATAAGCCAACAAGTGATCCTCCGTATCCATCTACTGGTTATAATTGTGATTTGATTTTTAATTTTACGTAACTGTTTACCACAAAGCATATGTTGATCATCCCATTAAAAATAACATTCAAATTGGAGAGCTTTAAATTGCTGGAAATAGTGTAAAAAGCTTGAAAGTCATTGAAAAGTGCTTGAATTTCTCTCTCAAAAAGTACAAACCCTGAAATAAATAATGAATAACATTCGACTGTTTCTGCCACAACACCATGGTATAGTTATCGTTACTAATTTTGGTTTTGTGACGTACGTCAACACTGTTCATAACAGAGAATTCTATGTAGAATTTGAATGCATCTCACTAGATTTCGCAGCAGCCTTTATATTCCTTCTGTGATGAATTCAAACACTTTGCACTAGATCTCACAGCACTGTGCAGTAACGGTGTCTGTTAAAGCTGTTCTGAGCTCGGAGAAGTTCGCTTGCATTGCGGTCCGAGCTGATAAATTGTCCATGCTGCGTATCTCAAACGAGCAGCAGGGTTTTGTTTCGCTTTCGTTTCGTTGCTGTTTGTCATATGATACAAAAATGGCAGTGCTTATGAGTTGACGCAGTGGTCATGCCAGTGTGTCTGCTCACAAAATGTAGTTGCACCAGCAGAAGAAACAGTCGCAAAATGCGACCATTTGGTCGCAGACTGGAACCCTTACATTCTATATTTTGAATATAGTCAAGGCTAAATGGTATAACACAGTAAGATCTTTAGAAAGGACAATTTAAAAGAGAAAAAAATAGTAATAGGGAGAATCAATAAATGAATTATTATTTACTGCCATTGTGTGAACATGTAATCATGTAATCCATAAAAAAGTAACTGTAATCTGATTATGAGCATTATAACATGTAATATAATCTAATTACAAGTGCTTGATTTTTGGAATCTGATTACGTAATCCAGATTACATGTAATCAGTTACTACCAAGCTCTGACTGTCAGTAAATCTGTCTGTCTGTCTAACCTACAATGCTTTGTAAAGCCAACATTTTTGTCTTTACAAACTTTGCTTTTCTATTTTTAAAAAATCCAGTTATATAAATTTCTTTACTGCAAACTGCAATTATCTATTCTGTTTGCTACCGTATTTCTGTGTTTTCTAAATGGTGCACCCTACAGACCTTTTAGACCTGCAAAGAGTCATACAGTCAACAGTACCCATCACAGATCTGTCAGGGTTCATTGTGCTACAATGCATTACCCCTAAACGCATTTATTTGTTGGTCCAACCTAGAAACTGAAAAGCACTGAATTAGAGCACTAAACATCTGTCTCCACATGATCAGTAGATGAGCAGCAGCAACTCTTTCCCTCTGCTTTTCTTCCACTCCATGTAGCAAGCAGGAATCCAATCAACAAGAAAGCCCAAATTGCCATGTTTACCATTTTTGCGAGCCAAAATGGCTTTTGACAGCCAAAGCGCTATAATCAAGCTCTTAACCTGCAGAGAGGTTTAAACTAGAATCATTACTGTGTGTGTTGGTCTGCGTGAGTGTTTTTGTTCCTCTGTTCGCTTAATGAGATGAGCACTGGCGGCTGGCTTGTTGTTCTCTGCTAAGATACAGAGAGAGAGGATGTACAGGGAATGTAAAGGACATACACACACACACACACTATGTGTGAGGTCATAAATTGGCGCAACGGATGCAGGATGACAGATGGATGTGGCATCAGTCAGGCCCATGGGAATGTGGATGAAGATACAGTTGTTTCTAACGCTGCCTCCCCTCCTCTGCTGGTGTGGCCAAGTGAGGCACTTGCGCTCCAGGGCATACTTATACATGGAAATAGATTCTTATTGTCTTTCCCATGTTAAGTAGATTATCATCAAAGAGACGTACAGTTTGGTTTAGTCAAGTGTGAACTTTCAGACCCTGTTTCTCCGCACAAATTGTGTTGCAGAAGGTTGGCAGCATTGCCGTTTCTATAGTGTCCTGTTCTGCTTATTCCCCACAGGCTGAGACAAGGACAAGAGTAGCAGTCCACATTATTGTGTCCATAGTGGCTGTGTAAAGCTTCTCACACTCATGGACATTGTTTACCCTTGAGATTTAGATAAAGCTTACATCATGTTCCTTTTAACCAGTCTAATTCCCTCATGACTCAATTTTTCTTCCTTATCCCTGACCCTCGGTGCCATCAAACACTTCCACTGAAGGCTCATGGGTGTTATGGTGATGGCAGAGGCTGCTCTTGTTGGGTGAAATAGGGCTAGTTTTTTGATATACAGTGGTTGAGTTTTGAAAAATAGAGCTTCTCCTCCGATTCTAGTATTGGGCTGCAATCTGTGCCAAAGTAGAAAACTGCTTGTGCTCAAAAGTGCAGGTCTACCAATATTTTAGATGCTGACTTATATTGATTTACTGATTTTCTTTTTTTTTTCAGCATGCACTCCTGTAGGATTGGAGTTAAATATCTGTTGGTTATTGCTTAGCTGTACCTCCACTGCGCTGATTTTATGCCCCATCTGAAAAGAAGCAGAAGTCATAGACCTCCTTTCATGTACTTGCATTATGTTATCAGACTATCATTAATTACATTTCAAAAGTCACAAACTTTTTAAACCTGCAAGTTAAAGATTTTCAAGCGATAGGCATAAAGCCAGACAGCTTCGTACTCAACAAAGGACAGGCGGCAAGGATTGTGAAGTCATTCAGTTCGCTTTGATTTTCGTAGTTCATCTGATATGGTCAATAGAAATGTGGGAGAGAAAGATGACATGAAAGAGGTCACACGTCAAATCAAACAAAAATATGAGTTTTTCTCTATTTTTCTATTTTATGGACCCAGTGAGTCAGAGAAAGAGCATTGAAAAAGAAGAAAGTGCACATTGAGAAGTACTGACTGACGCAATGTACACATGCATAGAGTTTTCACACATACATTTAAGCTATGACTGACAGTTCGAACATAGGCGCATATAATACAGTATAATGGCTAGAAGGAAGGTCATGTGTTGAAAAATGCCTTTGATGTGGGACATCAAGGCAAGATCTTTTTACAGTTAAAGATGAACATTCTATAAATCAAGAAAGATTCCTCTCTCTCTCAATCAGAATTCATGCTGTGATCTGTCCATTATCACAGAAAACTGTGTGTGAGTGTTTATTAATGTCACTGTTAAAATAACTGTTAAAATAAGGACATTAAACAGCTTTCTACTAATGCTGAAAAACACCAGGAAAAAGACAAACAGGGTTGCTGCTCACCTGCATGAGCATGCCGTAGTCCTGCTGCAGGGAGGCATTGCAGAGGTGGCCAGAGCAATAAACTGCAATGTCCGTAATGTAAGATGTCTAAGACAATGCTACAGGGAGACGGGAAGGACAACTGATCATCCTCACAGTGTCAAACCATGTACCCCCAGATGTGTCTGGGAACTTGCAAGTGCCTTAGTGGAAGAGGGAAGCAACATCTCAGAGCAAGAACTGTCAAATTGGGTTCAGTCCATGAGGATAAGATCCATTGTAGTACTTAAAGCACCTGGTGGACACACTAGATGCTGCAACTTTTGAAACTGACCCCCCAAGTTGATAGTGAGGAAGTTTCTTTTTTTTTTTTTTTGTAAATGTTTCTTTACTGAATATTTTGTGTTATATTACTTTTCCATATTACTTATCCTCTGCATTGAATGGGTGCTGTCAGAATGAGAGTCCGAACAGCTGCTAAAAACATCACAATAATCCACACATATTTATAACCCTGGACCACAAAACCAGTCGTAAGTAGCACGGGTATATTTGTAGCAGTAGCCAAGAATACACAGTATGGGTCAAAATTATTGACTTTTTTTATATGCCAAAAATCATTAGGATATTAAGTAAAGATCATGTTGCATGAAAATATTTTGTAAATTTTGCACCATAAATATATCAAAAGTAATATGCACTGCTAAGAACTTCATTTAGACAACTCTAAAGGCGATTTTCATAAAATTTTGATTATCTGTGCAGCCTCAGATTCTAGATTTTCAAATAGTTGAATCTCAGTCAAATATTATTTTGTCCTAACAAACCATACATCAATAGAAATCTTATTTATTCAGATTTCAGATGAAGTATACATGTAAATTAAAAAAAAAAAAAAACATTGACCCTTATGACTGGTTTTGTGGTCCAGGGTTACATTTGTTTCTTACAAACACACAGCTTTTCACTTCATAAGCAATTAGTTGTACTGGAGTTGTGTGAATTGCTTGTGGATTGTTGTGATGTTTTATCTGCTTGTTGGACTCTCATTCTGACAGCACCCATTTTGGTGAGCAATTGGTGTAATGCTGAATTTCTATAAATCTGTTCTGAGGATACATCTTGGATGGCCTAAGAGTGAGGAAATTTCAGCAAGTTTTCATTTTGGGCAAACTATTCCTTTAAAGCAGGCAGGAGTCTGAATGTCAGATGGTTTATAAAAGCTCTTTGGCTTGGGCCGGTGATGGCAAACTGTGGTAATCTCCACTGAACTATTGCAGCTCCAGGAGCTTAGTGTTCCAGAGTGTAGCTGGTACACAATGTGTGTGAGTTAGTTTTGTCTACAGTGTGGCAACTAGCCAACGGCGCCCACTGGGAAAACAGCTTAGAGGGATAGTTTACCCAAAACTTCAGTTCAGCAGAAATCAGGAATCTACTGTTGTGTAAACTACACAAAACTATAGAAGTCTGAATCAGGCAATTTCAAAGGTTTTGATGCCATGTACCTATTTATATTTATTTGGAGTGGATCATAGTTGATCTGCGATCCGAACGGGCCAGTCCCCACGGTTTGGCACGCATGCGATTCATGGATTAATTGCAAAATTTAACCACCATGCGTGTGCGTGTTTTGTCTTGCAAATTCAAATGATTTTAAACTATTCCACGTGAAGAAGAGGCAAAAGAGAACTTAATTTAGTACTTGTACACCAATAAATACCTGCTGTTGTCTGTGTCATTAATGTTAATCAAACAACAAAGCACAGTTTTAACTAAGGTTAATTTATATTTAATTTATTCAGTGAACACAGTGCAGTATTATTTTATTCTTAATTATTACACTTCTGTACCTGAATATTCTGTATTGTTAAACCTTATTTCTCTTGTAACTTTGTAATATTGTGTTTATCTATGCTTGTAATTTTTGTATTTGTTCTTTTTTTTAACTGCCTGTGAATTGCCTTTAATCATGTTTGAACTTTCTTAGTCAAGCTAGTAGGTTTTCTGTGCTATTGAGTATGTACTTAAAGGGATAGTACTCCAAAATTCCATGATTAATTTCTCACCCTCGTGTTGTTCCAACCCCAAGACCTTCATTCATCTTTAGAACACAAATTAAGATATTTTTGATGAAATCCAAGAGCTTTCTGACCCTGCATAGACAGCAATGCAACTGACATGTTCAAGGCCCAGAAAGGTAGTAAGGACAACATTAAAATGGTCCACATGACATCAGTGGTTCAGCCGTAATTTTATGAAGCTACGAGAATACTTTCTTTGCACAAAAAAAAATCTGCTGATGCAGGAGCCAGTGTTCTGACATAGAATGTCCATCTCTCTTAGTTCATCATCTGTATATTCTCGCAACATGATCCCAGCCGTGAGTTTTGGGATCCATTGAACTAATATTATTTAAACAGAACTGTAAAGTCAGAAACACAGAGGGGGTGGTCCAGCATTGGGCATTACACAGGACAAATTCAGACTTGCATCACTGCAAGCACAAAGGCAACTATGTGTTAGGAGTATGTGCTCTACCCTTTGTGCCGTGGTGCTGACAAATAGATCCTTTTAGCTTCTTGAAACACTGCTTTGTGCACAGTTAAGGCTCTGTCATTGATAACATTATCTAGGGACATTGTCTTATTCACTCCAAATCTGACTTAATCAGATTTTAGGAAAAAAAAAAAAAAAAACAGAAAAAACAGTGCTAAACTGATTCCGTTGTCACTGGGGAGCTCATTCACACTTCACATGGAAGATATGACGGAAGAGATGAGAGATCATTATCATGTCCTATTTAGACACATTCACTTCCTTTTTTCTATTTCACTCTGTGTTCTCTTTCTGTCTCTATCAGCAGTCTCTCTTTTATTTCTTTGCTTCTTTCTGGTTGTAAATCCTCACACTCCCCAATCAATTATAGCACTATGAATTATGGCTCCCTAACAAAGAGCATCCATTTTCTGTGTGGAGTCATGAGTGCCCCCTCCATAATTCTTTCTCACGCAGACACACACAAACCCGGGCACGACAATGAGTGCACTTCCCATAATGCACCAACTCATGCTGACTATGGGTGTCATTGGAGTTTAATATTGCTAAGAAATATGATACACATAAAAAGTAAGAAGAAAATGAAGGGAAGAGCTGGAGGATGTTGAGATGATAGATGTCTTAGGTGAATGAGTGAGTGCATTAATATCAGTCCAGTGTCACAGAGGTGAACGTGAGCTCAAGCGTACATGCGTTGTGTTTGTAAGTACCTCACTGAGACCTCAGAGTTATGAAAAGATTTATCTTAATCCAGTCGACCCAAGCTCTGTGGATGCACGGATGACATTGCATTTGTAGTTACTTGTATGTCACCTCCGTCCTTTTTAAACGCTTTATTCCCCTCAAATCCCCGACCCCTTCTCATTCTGCCGTTCTCTCTCTCCTTAATAGCCTCCATTAGTGTACTAATCATCTCTGTTAATCATCTTGTTTTGCTCTTGGATCACTCTCGGTGGAAATCAGCACATTTTTGTCATGTTTTCAGCACTGATTGTGGCAGAAAATCAGCACAATTCTTCAGAAAAGATTTAAGTATGCTAAAATATGTTAAATGGAGCTTAGAGTACCACAATCTATCGGTAGCTGAAAGCATTATTAAATTAGTCGGAATGTTATTTAAACAACGTCAATGATGGAAAAAAAATACCTCTGAAACCAGCTTAAGATGGTTTGCTGGCTGGTTGGCTGGTTTTAGAGCTGTTTTGGGCACTTGTCAGAAAACTAAAGAGCAGCTTTGCCACACTATAGGAGAACATCTTAAACCAGTTTAAAGGGACAGTTCACTCAAAAATTTACTTATTCTCATGTCGTTCCAAACCTGTGACTTTCCCCCTTTCTGTGGAACACAAAAGAAGATATTTTGAGAAATGTCTCAGTGTTGTTTTATTTTTTATTTATTTATTTATTTTTTTCAATTTATGTCAAAGGTTTAGTTGCTGACATTTTTACACCAAAATATATTATTTGGGGGAACAGAAAAACTTTTTTAAAAACTCTTTTAAAATGCAATTATATGGAGGAAATTGACAAACCATTTAATTTTGTAATTGTGTAAATCTGCTATTTACTGTTAAGCTGCAGTTCTGCCTTCAATTCAGCAAATAGGATCCCTGTGTTATCATCTTTTTTTTGTCATATTTTATATATATATATATATATATATATATATATATATGTGACCCTGGAGCGCAAAACCAGTCATAAGGGTCAGGGTTTTTCAATCTGCATCATCTGAAAGCAGAATAAATAAGCTTTCCATTGATGTATGGTATGTTAGGATATGACAATATTTGGCAGAGATACAACTATTTGAAAATACGGAATCTGAGGGTGCAAAAAAAATCTAAATATTGAGAAAATCACCTTTAAAGCTGTTCAAATTAAGTTCTTAACAATACATATTACTAATCAAAAAATTATTATTATTTTTATATATTTACAGTAGGAAATTTACAAAGTATCTTCATGGAACATGATTTTTACTTAATTTCCTAATGATTTTTGGCACACAGTTTAAATATTTATTTAAATATTTTAACACAATTAAAATGCTGGCCCCATCCCCAGACATTTACATGAACTTATATTTCATATAGTTGATTGTTGACAAATATGATGCAGAACAACAACTCCATAATTGGAGCAATATATTGGTGCAAAAAAAAAAAAATACTACTGTTTGTGTTTTGTCTTATATATATCACACATATCACACAGGCAGCTAGAGCAATATGACACGGTGCTGATTTTGTCCCGATCTATCACAAGCAAAAAAAAAAATTACAACCTTAAATTTGATTTTATACAACAGTTCAGTTGAAGCTATAACAGAAATGTTGTAACACAGTGGTGTTTAGTTTCTAAATGAATCTGCATTTTGAATGAATCGTGTGAATCAATGATTCAAAGGCCCATTTATAAAGAGAGACATTTACTTAATTCCTGAATGAATCGGCCGTTTGAACGAATCGGTAAAAAAAAAACAAATCGATAAAAAAAAAAAGGAAATAAAATATAAACAATTAAATAATAATAATAACATTAAAGGGATAGTTCACCCCCCAAAATTTTAATTCTGTCATAATTTACTCACCTTCTTGTTGTTTCAAACATTTCTTTGTGAAACATAAAAGAAAGCATTTTGAAGGCTGTTGGTATCAAAGATGTTTTGGTTACCATGGCTTTCATTATATGAACAAAAATTACTGAGATATTTTTCAAATTATCTTTGTGTTCCATAGTTTACGTTAGGCCATTGCAGCCTAAATGTTTATGAGCAATACATTTTTGTGGAATCAAATAAAATATTTCTTTCTAAAGCTGCAGTTTGTAATGTCTGCTTGATACTTTCTCGTTTAACAAAAAAAAAAAAAAAATAATAATAATAATTTTATTCTTTTGTGGGTATTTTCACAGTCAAATTTATTTAGCAATTAATTAGATTAATTAATCAACACACGTGTAATCTGACAGCCCTAATATATATGTATGTATTCTGTAACTCAAAACTGTAGACTGTAATGTAATGTTTTATCTCTTCTCTGTAGTGATCTTTTGACTTATTCTTCAGGTTTGGCAACTTTGGAAACCACATTTTCAAAAAAACGAAACGTTATGTATGAGTGCATCTTATTTAGTTTGAGGGATTTCTATTGCTAGTCAGAAAAAAGGATAATTCCCTCGTTTGTTTTGCATAATGGCTACTAAAGATACATTGGAAATGTTTGAAAAGACAGATGATGTCTCAAATGTAACTCGTCTCTGACTCTGGCTAGATACTCTGGTTTTAAGTACAGCTCTGCTGGTGAGTCATTTCTCTGGCTCTGCTCTCTGCTTTTGAACATCTACACACGTGTGACACGTACTATGTGTCAGGAAGTGAGTTAGAGACTATATAGCTGCTTTTCCCCCTCAGGTGTCACTTTTTTTGAGCCGCTCTTCAAACCTAGGTTTTCCTTCTGTAACTGGATTCTAGAACACAGTGAAAATAGGTGATGAAACCTCATCCACACTGATCCAGAGCTCACTGGTGTAGCTCAGGGCATCCATCCCAATGTCTTCATCTAGTTTTGCCCCTTCAGGACACATCAGAAGCTACATTGTTGACTGAGGCCAACATCAACACCATAGCTTTATTACAGAAACGAGGATTTTACATGCTCCACAGCTATTGAAAAGTTCTATTTTTACTATATATGTTACTTAATTGACTTATATATTATAAAAAAAGAGCCTATTTACACTAAATCCGCTCACCAGCGTGTGGTTGGACTAGACAACATTACAAAAGATGCCTGTTAAACAGCTCCAGTGACATAGGTGGTAAAGCATGTATCAGTGACAGTTTGACGAGATGAACCCGAGTTTGAATCTACCTTTTGCCAAACTTATTCTTTTCACATCACATATCAGTTCGGAATCATTTATTTTCAATAAAATAAAGGAAATAATCAGAAAGTGGAAAATAAAGTTCCTCACAAGTGTTTATCGGTTGGGGTTAGGGGTAGGTGTAGGGCTCCCAATAAGGCAGCATCCATTGAAATAAAAATTGATAATTTACATTCAATACGTTATTATTGCATACTTTTTATAATGTAGTACAATACTGAGGTTACTTCCACTACGTAATAGTAACAGTTTTATGAAAAATTTTGAGAACGCTTTGCAGAATCTGTGAAAATGTGAACAATTTTAACAAAATAAGAAAGATCATATAACATGCATGTTATTTTTTATTTAATACTGTCCTGAGTAAGATATTTTACATAAAATATGTTTACGTAAAGTCCACAAGACAAAAAAATAGCTGAAATTATTAAAATAACCCTATAAAAAAGTTTGGGAACCCTTGGCTAATACTGTGTGTATTACCTGTGTTACCTGGATGATCTATAACTGTTTTTTGTTTTTTCAGCCACCCAAACTTTTTGAATTTGAAGATCAAGGTGCAGTAAATAGTACTTAATTTGTTTTCCGGGGAAACATGCAAGTATCTTCTGCTGCTTCTGAAGGGCAGTACTAAATGGAAAAAAAAAATACATTTCAACAAAATAAGAAAAATTTGGACATCTTCATCCTGTTCAAAAGTTTTCACCCCCTGGATCTTAATGCATGAACAACCATCACAAAACCAAAAAAAAATAAAAAATAAAAATTGTAGATCATCCAGGTAACCCAAACTTTTGCAGGGGTTTATTTTAATAATTTCAGCTCTCTTTTTTTGGTATTTTGTCTTGTGAACTATATGTAAACATCTTTTATGTAAAATATCTTACTCAGAACAGTACTAAATAAAAAAAAAAAATAGCATGTATTTTGTATGATCTCTCTTATTTTGTTAAAATTATTCACATTTTCACAGATTCTGCAACGGGTTCCCAAACTTTTGCATAAAACTGTATAAATAGCATCTAACTAATATTATTGCAAAGAAAATATGCTATTTTTACTTAGTGTAAAAATAATTTATGCTTTTGATTATGCTTTTTTATATAACCAATAATGAATACAGGCATTTAACACCATTTTATGTTATTCTAGAATTTTTTTTCTTTATTCTACAAACCAGAATATTGCATTAATCTGGTTTTGGAATCAGTTAGAAAGCAGAAAAGTCACTGGAAACATAATAACGGATTAATATTTATCTTGGATTTTCAAAATTTCAAAAATGGTCACTTGAGGGAAAAAAGAGAGTGAGAATGATATCTTTTTGCAGATTTGTAAGTGTGCATGATTTTTTAACAAAACCTTTGAATCTTGTCAGCACGTTGGTATTTTTTTTGTGTGTCCTCTTCAGTCGTGTGTGTGTGCATGTGTGTGAGCTCAGACAAATTGCGTTTTCCCCCCCTGAGCTTCTCCCTTTGAAGTCTGTGGGAGATCCTTTCCGTTCTTCTCTCGTCTTGATGGGAGAGAGAGAGAATAGACAGGTGTTCAAAGACACCCCTCCACTTTCTGCCCTCTCCGCTGCCCTCCATCACTCCATCGCACTATTCATGCCTCCTGTTCATTCTTTTTCACCAAACACACACTTCACGTTAGTTCCTGTGAGTTCTCCTTCCCCATCCCCTCTTCTTTTCTTTCCTTTTCTTTTCTTTTGCGCAAAGTCACAGAGAGAGAAAAAGCATTATGAATATTTTAACTTGCAGAAATGTCACTGAAAGAGGACAGAAAGAGAAAAAGATAGAGTGTAATGATTCAAGTGCTGTGTCTGTTTCCTGGAGTAAAACCATGTGAATGTGGAAAAATGGCTTGGGGGATATTTATAACTGCTCAGTGCGTTTCCCTCGCAACATACTTTTCAAATCTTAGCAAATAAATCATTAATATTTGAACCTTTTGCCATGCCAAAAAGAGAAGTATAGCTGTGCACAGTCTGGATGAATTGTTAATGAGCCAGACAATTGTATCACTCAAATTGGGTGCAAATTGCAGACATTAACACATTAATCAGAATCAAGATGTTGTGTTTTGTCTATTCAGCTGGCAGAAGATGGAATTTAGCACTGTTATTTAAATGACTAACAATTTAATGTGTGTATTATGCATGTCTGCAATAAATGTTTTATGTTTCCTGTTTTAATATGATTTCGTTATTCGTTTGCGTGTGTATAGTAACCTAGAGGAGCTTTGAAATGTTATGGATTGCTCTGACCCAATTTTTCCCTGCATAATTGCGGGAATATGTCATTTTTAGAGTGGTATTTATCACAGGTGTGCTGTGTGACTGCCGCTGCCCGTAGGCTTTTTATTGTGCTGCTCTCTTAAATTTGTGCTCAACACACAATCCGCTTTCTGCCTCGATATATCAGTGTCTATTTATGTTTACTGGCAAATAGGAACTGCCCAGGCTTCACCGGTGTTGACTGCCCGTATCACAATAGCAGGGCATCTGGCAGAAGGTGCAGAATGTGCACTGTAGAAGAGCGAGAGTGTATGTGATCTATCATGTGCTCTTTCTTTCTCCTTTTCTAAATATATGTGTGCGTGGGGGTTTGCTTAGCTGTGCTTGGGGACTAACGTGTCCCCAGAGGTCAGATAAATCTGGCAAAATCTCTTTTTAGGGGCGTTTGGGGGTTGCCGTCAGTTGGATAAAAAAATGTTTGCAAAGATGCAAAATATATATCAAAATTTCTGCTTTAGTTCATAATAATCAAAGAAACATTCCCCTCATAAAGCCATCCAGCAGCACACTCTGACTCACATTCACTCTCTCTTGTTAATTGAGCAATCAGTATGATAATTCAAGACAAAATGCAGCTTAGTTCTTACGTTTGAAATGTCTTCACAATAATGTTTAATTGAAAATTCAGGCACACCTGAGTTTTATGCGCACAGACTTGCCTGTTTGGCCCCTTCTTTGGTAGAAAAGCAAGAAGGGCGTAAAATACTCCCAATGCTTAATTATTCCAAACGAGCCTCAGGGAAAATCTCAAGGGTTTTAATTAAGCCTGAATTAAAGTTATGTAAATTGCATGTGAAAGTAGCAGGTTTCTTTTCCTCTTTTCAAAAATAAATCATTTTATTTATATATTTTTTTGAATGAAGCAAACAGACTCGCTTTTGTATGCACTCATGGAAAGCAGCCGTTTCCGTCCTCATTTTTCATTCGTTCTGCTTTTCTTTATTAATTTCCTTGTGCAGATACTCGTATGTTTGTAGTCACGCTGTGCCCTACACGTCAAATTAATTTTGATAATTCAACTCAGTGTTTATATGTAAGGACGGCGCTGCAAGAGTTTTCCTATTAGTTATAGGTTTATGGTCTAGTGCTGGAAATGTGTTACAAAAACAACAAAATAAGAAAAGAGTCTCCCCTAAGACGTGGCTGTTTTCCATGCAACTTTAATGCATAGTAGCCATGTATGAATTTTTTAAAGTATGCATTTGCTCTGCATAATAATAGATGTTTGAGCATTTCAGTGTTTTATTGCATTGTTTTATATGCAAGCCACAGAAGGTGAAAATGAACCACACGTTCATACTAGGGATAGGAATAATAATGTGTTTATTTTTTTATTGGCTGTTTAGCACGTTGAAAATAATTAACATAATTAATGCAGACTTAGTTTTTCTGCTCACTGAAGCTATGATTATGTTTTGTTTTGTTTAGTTTTTTTTCACCACTTCCTGTGGCGTTTAATGCTCATGCTATTTGCATTTTGGCTACTTGGTTGATGAAAAGCCGTCTCCAAGATTAAGCCGCACAGGTGCAAGTGTGGAAAGAAGAATCAATACTTATATTGTTAACGTGTTTAGAGAGAACAGAGGATCCATATAGAAATATGGATACGTTTTGACTAGTAATTATATTACATATATTTAACAAATGAATGCATTGAAAAGATCTGAAGTTAAAGAAAAAAAATGAACAAACATCTCTCATTTAAATAGGAGAGCAGAAAGGATAATGATTGACAGAAACAAAGTGAGCTAATTTTTACAAATAAAGGCAAAGCTAAAAGAGACATTTTAATTGGTTTGTGCAATGATCATTGTGTGTATTATTTGAATATATTAATTAAATTGTTGTAAAGGATAAACAAGAACAGTGTTTGATCATTTGCAGTTGGCTTACTGAATGTTAAAATTATTAAAATATATTCTTAAATGGTTGTAATTAATCATTTTATGCGCAAAATATTTTTAAAAATCCATTTAACAAAGGTATTTGTATTGACAATACAGTCTCGATAATACTTAATACTACTTAAAGGGATAGTTCACCCAAAAATGAAAATTAGCCTATTATTTACTCACCCACAGACGTCCTAGATGCATATGACTTCCCTTTTTCAGACGAATCCAATGTGATTTAAATTAAAAATTACCCTGCCACCTCTAAGCATTAGAATGGCATAGACGGGTGTTTCTCTTCTTCAGTCCAAAACAAGTCCAATAAAGTGCATCTATCCATAATAAACAGTGCCTCACATGGCTCCAGGGGATGAATAAAGACCTGTAGCAAATCAATGCATTTTTGCATTGAAAAATATCCGTATTTAAAATGTAAAGATCACTTTAACTTGCACTGACCGGTTGTACTGTACACAGAAGCAGCTTCCGGGCAGATGACATAAGACGTTGGCGTTGCGCATGCACCACTCAGAAGTGACGAACGTGGTTCAGAAGAGACTGGTTTTCTCAGAAGAGACTGGTTTTCTTTTGCTAAAGTAAGGAAACGTCCTTTGCTTCTGTAAACAAATGTTGGTTTGTGTGAGACTCACCAGCGCATGCGCAACAGCAACATCTTACATCATCTGTCTGGAACCACTTCCATGTACGACCAGTCGGCGCAAGCTAGATTAAAGTAATTCTTAAATTTTAAATATGGATTTTTTTTAAACAGGAATGCATCGATTCGCTACATCGATTCAATTAAACGTAAAGATCACTTTAACTTGCACCGACCGGTTGTACTGTACACGGAAGCAGCTTCCGGGCAGATGACATAAGACGTCGGCGTTGCACATGCACCACTCAGAAGTGACGAACGTGGACATGCAGTGGAGAGACAATGGTCGCAAATTAGAAGCACAAAATGAGGATTTGTGAAGAAGAATGTCTGAGGATTTCGATATAAACCAAGAAGAGACTGGTTTTCTTTTGCTAAAGTAAGGAAACGTCCTTTGCTTCTATAAACAAATGTTGGTTTGTGTGAGACTCACCAGCGCATACACAACAGCAACATCTTACGTCATCTGTCTGGAACCACTTCCATGTACGACCAGTCGGCGCAAGCTAGATTAAAGTAATTCTTAAGTTTTAAATATGGATTTTTTTTAAACAGGAATGCATCGATTCGCTACATCGATCCGTGTGAGGCACTTTTTATTATGGGTGGATGCACTTCATTGGACTTGTTTTGGACTGATTAAGAGAATCACCCATTTATGCCATTCTAAAGCTTGGAAGTGCCAGGATAATTTTAATATAACTCTGAATTTGGATTCATCTTAAAGAAGGAAGATATGTACACATAGGATGCCTGGAGGGTTAGTAAATAATGGGCTTATTTTAATTTTTGTGTGAACTGTCCCTTTAAAAAAAAAAAAAAACTCCTTAATGTTGATTCTACATTAATTTAAGTACATAAAAAACCTTTCATCAGAGTTGTCCTAAAACCAAAACAATACTTGTTTTTGTCTTAGGACAACTTTGATTAACTTTTTTTGGTCCACTTCAAATGTTGACTACTGTATTTTACATGATTCAAAGCCCTAACTCATACTTTACCCTCATAACAGGGTGGCCAGGTTTTCATAACAAAACACGCCCAATTGCTACTCAAATCTAGCCCAATCATGTTTTGAGGGGGGGAGTCCCCTGTTAAAAATTGCAGTTTTTGTCAGGTTCTAATGGAAAATTTGAATTTCAGGGGCTAAATATGTCGTTATAGGGTCACTTCAATCCGCGGACATAAAAAACTACCTGCAGCAACAGTGTAAAAGTAGCCCAAATCCGCACACTTGGCAAAACTGCCTCATCATCCAATTGCACTTCCTATAACTAAAAATAATCTTGTGATTAATTCTTTCTTTCTTTCTCTCATCAGGGTTAAAACAAATCCATGCTCTGTCTATCCAAGGAAACTATGAACTGCGCATAGATCTTGAAGATTTTGAGAACAGCACAGCGTTTGCACAGTATGGCGTGTTTGGGGTTGGACTGTTCTCTGTTGATCCTGAGGATGACGGTTACCCCCTCACCATTGCTGATTACACAGGCACTGCAGGTACGCACACATATTTGCATACTTACAAACCGTGGATCAATATCTTCAATATTGTGTAATTAGTATGCCTTATTTAAATCACACGCGTAATATTCAAGTAACATTGAAAGACCCGGTATGCAAATCAGTTAGCAAGATTAAATCTTTGTCAACAATAATAAGTGCTTATTCATTCAGATAATTGGTCCATTTCAGTGCTTGATGGCATAGACAGAATAATCATGGCACTTAACACACACTTTAGTCACCTCTTAGCTGCAAACAAAACATATACCATCTTCCTCTGCAAATCACCATGCAAAATCAAAAAGCTAAGACTGGGTATCAATACAAATTTTCTAATTAAATTTGATTCTGATTCACAAGCTATCAATTTGATTCAGATTTGATGAAAAACGTAACAGCTGGCTTATTTGAGTAATTTCTTCATACATCGGTCTATACTTGTAACAGTGTATCTTTTTGGATGTCACTAAAAAACCCAGCTCATTTGTTTGTAAACCAGACTACACTGGTCACACTGTATTTTATGGATTCACTAAAAATAACCCACTCATAAGTAAAATTTGTTCATGAATCGGACCACACTGGTCATGTTAAATGTTTTTGCATGCAGTCTGCAAGGTACCAAGAACTTTTCTTATAATTATTTTGTGGTACGCTGTCTTTTTATTGCATCACATTTAAATCAGACTGCAAACCCATTCCCATCTCAAGATATTTTTGAATCCAACCATTGAGGAAATCTTTTGTCCTCACAAACTCTCACACACGCACATCCAAAAGACAAAATGCCTCCCAGTCGATTACTACCAGTGACTTAGACAAATGTCAAGAACAGACACAAACTGAATTGGAAAGCTCCTCAAAGTCCTGTAAGAAACAAGTGAGCAGCAAGATAAACAGAAATAGAATTCTAAGTCTGAACTCGAGGACAGGTGTAGAGGAAAATACACCATGAAGAGAGCGTGAAGGAGAGAGGTGAGAGATCTCCTGTCTGTACAGCAGGTATATCCGGGCTTGAATTGGATCGTGTCTGTAGCGCCAGTGTCAGGTGAGCAGGTGGTCTCTGCTGGGCAGCATCTTCGTGCCCTTGAGCTGCTGGGTTTCCTGTTTGCTGGCTGACAGGTCTCCCCTAATCACAGCGCTGAGAGTATTATTGTGATCATTTGCATTGAATTTTGACAGGCAGTTGTGCTCTGGACCGGCCTGGTGGGGCCTAATACGTCTCAAAATCCAGACAGCGTCAAGGTGACTCCTTATTCACGCCGGCATGTGAGCACAAATAGGCCTAAGCATAAGTGTGTGCACATACGGTATCTTTTATCCAGGCTACACATTTAAACTGAGCATTTTTAGAGAGTCACATGTGATATTACCACATCACCCCAAGGCTTTTTGAAATGATAATATCCCCTTGACAAATGAAAAGCAATTCCCAAGAGCATGTGACCGAGTCTGGGAGTTTGCAAGGACATGTCTGAGTATAACACTCTTAATGCAGAAATGTCAACGGCAGCAATACAAGTATTTTCTGTGGGCTCCATGCGACCCTAGTGTGACTAATGGCTTATTCCCATAGCTGCGGACAAAATCTGTCAAGCTTGAATGACGCGTGTTTCCACGGGGAAATTGAGCGTCGGTCTGGGATCCGTTTCTCGGCGTATTGTCTTTGACGTTATTGAGTAAAACTGACTGCGGATCAGAAGATTGGAGATCTTCAAGGTCATGTGCTGTTAGAGAAGAGGAATGAAGGTTTGGAGCTTTCATTCTGAAAAACGTTATCCTTTTCCATGAAATGTCCATTGTGTTTTAAGATGGATGAAAGGTTAAACTCAAACTGGTTCTGAACGAATCCCAGAGAGGTTTTGAAATACCACCTGACATTTACCTCTATTGTACTCATCCTGGTACACTTTCTTTTTCTTCCGTCTCTCTCTATCTCCATGGGACACTTTGTTCCAGCTCTTGTTTGGAATATATTCTCTGTTCATGTTGAGCTGACAGGAACAGTTTATAGGGCAACAGACACATCACCACCTGCCCTCCTGCCAAAAAATCCAATGAAGTGGACAGCAGGCAGGATGGCTTTCCAAATTCCCTTTTCAGCAACAGAAATGGGGAAGGTTTGTTTCTGTTGGCCAATAACACCCAATGTCTGTTGCCATCAGATAAGACTGACGCTACAAGACATTTCTTGAGGGAAGAAGACTTGTCGTTGACCCACAGGTTGACCCTTTTAATGCTCTTGCCCCACAAAATTCTGAAAGAATCTTTACCTGACAGGTAAAGGCTGAAACAAAAAGAATCTACAAATAAAACCATTCTTTACTTTAAATCTGTAGCACATCCACGCCATTGTCATTCAGAGATATATGCGTGATTATCTACTGATGTACCACTGTAGTTCAGTCAAACCCTTTTACTAAAATAGAAATGAATTCATGCATGGGTGGTGGTTCAACCATCTGATGGCACGTTTTTACTGGCTGATTACAGATTAGTCAGTAAATGTAGGTTGAATATTTTGGAAATGGATTGGAAAGACAGTAATGCATAATGCCACTGTGTGCTTTAGACCAGGGGGGTTTCAAGCTGAGGTATGAGGACATATGAAGTCATATGAGGTGGAAATTGTCAGTGAAAAAAAAAAAAATACTTTAAAAAAAAAAAAAAATACTAAATGAATTATGTTTGTTCTGTTAAAAGCAGTTTTTATTTATTTATTTTTTCTGTTTTATTTATTACCTGTCCTTCCTTGTAATACACTGTAATATACTTCTTTCACATACTTTTTTCATAAAAATGTTCATTACAAATTTAATACTTTTTTTGTACTTGTGTTGTAACCTACTGTGGAGATTCTCCTCACCATTGTTGCCTTCAGCTTTCTATCTTATCTGGAAACTGTGAAAAGCCCTAGTGAAATAAATTAAAATTGTGTCTTTTCAGGTTTGTCAAATTTCAATTTTGGGAGCAGTAAGATTTTTTTAAAGAAGTTATTTTTATTCAGCAAGGATACATTAAGTTATAAGTTTCACAGTATTACCGTTTGATGTATTTTGGTCAAATAAATGCAGCCTTGTTGAACATATTTGAATGGAATGCCTTTACAATATCAATCTTACCTTTTGGTATGAATGAGTCTTTATAGATGGAAATATCTAAAATAGTTGCCTTTATATTCAGGGGATAGTTTACCCAGAAATGAAAATTCTGTCATTAATTACTCACCCTCATGTCGTAAGACCTTCGTTCATCTTTAGAACACAAATTAAGATATTTTTGATGAAATCTGACAGCTTTCTGACCCTGACAGCAATGTAATTACCATTTTCAAGGCCAGAAAGGTAGTAATGATTGTTAAAATATTCCATGTGACATCAGTGGTTCAGCCGTCATTTTATGATGCTACTAGAAAACGTTTTGTGCGCATAGAAAACAAAAATAATTACTTTTTCAGCTATTTCTTCTCTTCTGTGTGATCACGTGAGTACCATGCGCATGCCTCTGATTGTAAACAAGGCGGACCACATCCAGGTTCTACATCAGAACGCTGGCTCCTGTGTCAGCAGCACCACACACATACATCATGGCACTCTCATGAATGTGCACTGACAGCTGACATGGAAGACAAGAAATTGCTGAATAAACTCATTATTTTTGTGTTCTTTGCGCACAAAAATATTCTTGTGGCTTCATAAAATTACGATTGAACCACTAATGTCACATGGACTATTTTAACTATGTCCTTACCATCTCTCTGGCCCCTGAACGTGGTAATTACATTGCTGTCGATGCAGGGCCAGAAAGCTCTTGGATTTCATCAAAAATATCTTAATTTGTGTTCGAAGGTTTGTTTGGAATGACATAAGGGTGAATAATTAATTGCAGAATTTTTTAGCGTACAATCCCTTTAATTTAGTGCTCATGAGTAGGGTTGGGTATCGTTTGAACTTTATCAGTTCCGATTCTGCTGAACGATTCCGATTCTTTTCGATTTCATTGTGATTAAAAAATTATATCAAATATATTTATTCTTTGTCTCATTATTGCAAAACATTAAGTTGCAACTGGACATAAAAACTGGACTCGTTTAAGGGCTGCATGATTCTGTTTGTTTGTTTGTTTTTTAGTGGAGACTCTAAGCGTTCTATTAAGATTCTGAAGAAAAAAATTAGACAGCTAAACAAAATCACATGTAATTTATGAATGAATGATTGAGTAAGTCACTTAAAATTTATCAGTTTCATTACTGGATGAATCAGCAATTGTAAACGAATCTCTTGAATGATTCAAGACATTTTAGCAGCCCCTTTTCGCCACCTACCGGCATAACAACGTAATCGATAAATCTTTATTTGAAGTGTCAAATAAGGGTAATTTAGCTACTCTACTCTATTTTGATCACTAACATACAATTTAGAGTTTATATCCGTAAACTTTTATCTGTCCAATCTGAATGTTTGTAACAGAAATAATGATACCATGTGGTTGAAAAGACTGCGAAGCTGTTTCATTCATACACATGACATCTGCTCTTTTCAGGTCAGCGGCGACACAAACGCAGGTTTGAATGTTCAAATCGCACTGATGTGATCATTCACTGCACAGACGTGATCGCACACATCAAAGGTTTATGAATGAAACTGATGAATCATTGTAATTTAAGAATAGAATCATGCTGGTGTTTGAATAGTGTTTGCAATCTTTAACAACCTGTTGAAATGAAGTGCTTTTTGTCATGTTAGTGGTGACACCTCTCTTGCAACATGTTTAGCTTATCACAAATATTATATTTAGCTTTTTTAGCCTCTGATCACAAGTGAAGCCAAACTTTGGAGCGCTTAGATTAGCAAGCAAGGTCCTGGTCAGGGTTGCCAGATTTTTACAACAAAGCCCGCCCAATTGCTACTAAAAAATAACCCAAAACAAGCCCAATGGCATTTCGAGGGGGTCCCCTGTTAAAAATCACATTCTGGGGGATAATTATTGAAATTTTAATTTCACAGCAAGTATCCAATTCCTCAACCTAAGTATCCGATTTTGGAATTAGAATCGATTTTTGATTTCCAACCCCAACTATGAGTCCACTTCAAAGTCATCAACCATATCAGTACTCGTTCAGTTGCAGACAGTACTGAGTGTGTGTTGTTTTACCAAACTATTTGAGACAACGTTTAAGAAAATCTTTTTTAAGTGCAGGCAGCATAACGTAACACATTACAGCTAATTATGGAGTGGCACGTATACGCATTTGTACAAGAGTTCTTTAAAAAGGATTATCAAAAAGTCGATGAGACTGATGAAATGATTGAACGCAGAGTGAGTCATCCCTACTTTAAGTGATGCAAAAAGTTGAAGCCTTGAAGGATGGATGTTCGAAGGAAAGAGACAGGAACAAAGCATAGGAGAGACTACAACCCTAAATGCATAAATCACACCCAAATGAGAAAAATGCTGAAGATGCTTTCATCTGGGCCACAGAGATGTGACAAGTTTGCTTATGTATGCTGACTCATTTTCATGTATTCCTGTGCGCCTAGAGTTGTTTGTGTGAAATGGCTTTCTGTGGTGATTTTCACAGCGTTCTTTCTAGAACCACACAAATCAGTTCTGTTGCAACTTAAACATGCATTAACATTCAAAAGTTTAGGGTTGAATTTATTCCATCAAAAAATACAGTAAAAGCAGTGATATTGTGAAATATTATTACAATTTTTATATTAGTTATATATAATGTATTCCCGCTGAGGCAAAGCTGAATTTGTCAGCAGTCTTCCGTGTCACATAATTCTTCAGAAATAATTTTAATATGTCTATTACAATATGTGTTTTTCACACTCTTCAGTGTGGCGTGACAGATCGCTTTATTTGCTTCCGTTTAAGCGGCATCTAAGTCAGTCATCTTTCCAATTACAATAATGAGACATTCATTTCAATTAATTAGGCTATACTGTTTTTTCCATGTCTTCTGATGTTCCTTCACTTTTATATCTTGCTATAAACTTCAAAAAAAAGTAGAAAATCACATTTATAATTTGTATTTCTTGATCAATTTTACAGAATTTTAAAGCTGAGCTATGTTATATTAAAAGCAACAAAGATTAAAGTTTACAAGATTAAAGTCATATTTCGAGAATAAAGTGGAAATATTACGAGAATAAAGTCGAAATATTTTGACTTTATTCTCATAATTTCAACTTTATTCTCAAAATATTATGACTTTAATCTTGTAATCTTAGTATGTTTTTTTACGTGGCACTAAAACACCGTCGTAGAAAACTTCTTTGAACACAAAGGTGTTTTTTTTTAAATATAAATCTTTCAGAAATTTTTAAATGTCACTTATGTATCTTTTATTAAAGTGTTTCTACTGACAAAAATGATTAATTTCTTTCAAGAGAAAAAAATCTTACTGACGCCAAATTATTCCCTTTTTTTATGTGCACCGATATACAGGAGACTCGTTGCTTAAGCACAACGGAATGAAGTTCACGACAAAAGACAGAGACAACGATCATTCGGAGAACAACTGTGCTTCGTTCTACCACGGCGCCTGGTGGTACCGCAACTGCCACACGTCCAACCTGAACGGCCAGTACCTGCGCGGACAGCACACCTCTTACGCCGACGGGATCGAGTGGTCGTCCTGGACCGGATGGCAGTACTCGCTAAAATTCACAGAAATGAAAATTCGACCAACGCGCGAAGAGCGAGAAAGCAAGTAACCTCACAAAAAGTCCAATTTACAGTAAATGTAAGGAAATAAAAAAGAAACAACATGTTTAAAAGACTTACATGTGGGACTTACGATGTGGAAAACATCAAGGACATTGATTGTTGCTAATCTGAAAAAGAGCTTTCTGTTGTCCTGTTCATTAATTTGGCGGAAAAGTCACACTGTTGTGTGGCCGTGCTGTAAGTCCTGCCCTCCATATGACAATCTCTTCATCACCAGGCCTTGAAGTTTCTTTACACCCCAGCTGTCGGCTCTCAGCTCACTACTGCGAGTCACACTTTGGCTCTGACGAAAATGACACCGAATCAAGGATCCTATTATTTTGCCACTGGTTAGGGAATTAATTAATAGAGGACTATGTACGACAATGAAATGTTGGAAAGGTTCCTTCTGTCAGCAAAGCCCGTTTCCGTTCTCTCTCTTATTGTTTAACATGCAATTAATACGCCAAACACACAGACCGCGGCCAAATCTCCACTAAGAATGCTAGTACAAAAGAAGAAAGTGTGAAAGATGGGAGGGGATGGGAGAGAGAGAGGCGGTCTAGGAGGAGAGCAGTGCAAAGGTTTCTGTGGGAGTTTGTCTCTCATCTGTCTGACAGGCCATTAGTGAGCATATTGGCCACTTTGTCTGATCGCCATTGCCAAGTGATCATCAGTCAGGCTCTTCATCTCGCACATACGCAGATGGAGGCTGTTTATGTATGTGTGTGAGCAAGATAAAAGGGAAATGCGATATTGTCTCGTCTCCTTCCCGAGCGGCGTTTCTGACTCAGCGCGAGTTTGAGTGTTCTCGAGGAATCTCTTTATCGGCCCGACAAGCTCGCTCGAGTGTGTTTACTCAGCGCTCACGCACACGTCATTTGCTCACGCATGCCTTCGGACGCCGTGTCGTAATGCTGATTTAAATGAGCCGCCGTAACGTGTGTATCAGCTCATTCACTGCCGTCTCTCTCCAGCTCACTTTCCAAAGGTCAGACATCTCGAACGTGAATATTGTGCTTCTCTCCCCTCGTGTTCGAGCAGCTCCCTTCATCTCTCACCCTTTCTTTTTTCCCTCCTGGTCTTCTTCTCATTTGTTCTTCTTCCACTCTGCCTTCACTCCTTTGGTTTGTTTCCTGCGGTCCCCTGTGGAAGTGGAAAAGGTCAACATGTCATTTAGTACAATTACGCTGCTCACTGTTCTCTCTTCTTTGCTCTTTTCTGACTTTTTCCTTTTCTCCCACTTCTGTTTCGTACTTCCTAATTATGTTTCTTTGAAGCTCCGTTATCATAATGATGACAGTTTATTTGTACTTTGCTTAAATAGTGTAATTCTGAATTCAAAGTGGAGATATTTACATATTTAACATGATTAACGCACTAACAAAACTTTTGTTCCCTCCCTCGTTTGTTTTTTTTATGTATAAAGACAAGCAGTTTTCGTGCTGACTTGTGAATGAACTTGTGCAAGTAGGAACACTGATTCACTCATGTTGGATTTTGCGATTTTTGAGTTTTCTTTCTAAATGTACCAAGAGCTTTAAGATGTGTGTAGATTTCATGTACAGTGTGTATGTTTTAGAGACTTTTAGCGCATGTGAAATGTTTTCTTACGGGAAATTGACAAAAGCACACAAATGAAGCAATGTGCTATAGAAAAGATCCTCGATGTGTCCTTATAATGCCTGTAGTCATGTGACTGGGATCTGGAGTCTCTAGAATGGACGCTTGTTTCAAATTCTGGTCTGCCAGAAGCGGAGTTGAAATCCATTAAACGTACACCAACAAATAATGAGCACATTACTCGAGAAAATATGTGGCAAGATGACTGTGAAAGCAGCATTACAGGATGTTGTCAAGACTTAAATGGACACAAGTGAGTGCTCATCCTTGTCTCTGGAGTCGCCTCTAAGTTTGCACCACTTTAACTGCAAAGTTGCCTCTGTCGGTTTGTGTCTTGGTTGTGTATTTTCTCTTGTACTTACTTTTCTTGTTCACTCAGCTCTGATTTTTTCCCCTCCTCTCATTCTGTGGAATTACATCACAATCAGCCCCTTTTCTCTGTCACCATTTGCTTCGAAGTTAACCATGCTGCCTGTTCAGCTGTCAATAACGTTTCTCCAGTGCGTTGCCATGGTAATGATCCCCTGAACAAAAGCTAACAGGCTGAACAAAGAATGAAGGAAAGAAATGTTAAATGATGTAACAATGTCATGAAACTGAGTCGAGAAAGGACGAAAAGAAAAAACAGTGCACATCATAATGGGACAGAAACTATTTGAAATCATTTGTAATTAAGGGTCTCTGTGAGAATGAGTGTGTGTGACTGAATGAAACAGAAAATATACTTGTAAAGAAAAAGTAAATTGTTATTTCTGTGTATGACATTGGCTCTTCATATTGTGTGCATATAAAAAAAAAATCAATAAATAACATATAAATAAATTGATTTCTGCAATCGCACTGCATGGATTTTGAGATAGATCTCCTGTGCATCTTTTCTGAGCATCCATACAAACACCTCTCTCCATTTTCAGCAGGAAATCCTTCCATCGCCCTCTCCAGCTGTTTTTAATACTTGCACAGCGTTCGCTCTTGACATATTACACTTTTACACAGACTCAAGGTTTGTGACCGCTCCCTATGGACGCGTTTCCTCAAACCTTTGCTCTATAAATAAGTCTAAATTTGTTTCTGGCTGAATTTTTATGTGTGGTTTAAAGCAATTGGCAACTGTCAAAGAACATCCTGTACCCATTTCCCAGTTTTAACAGGTTGTGTGCGTCTGTGTTTGTCTGTCTGTGCGTGTATGTGTGTTGCTGGATGTGTTTTTTGCTTTTGAGGGAATTAAAGTGAGGGACTGAAAAAAAGGCTGCATGGATGTGCGAGTGGGAATGATAGAGAGTAACACATGGGATTGTGTGTGAGTTCACTGCTGAATGCGCTGGTCCCGCTTTTGCCGCAATAATGGCAACTCCCCAGGGAAGACACCAGCACGAGAGATGAGCAATAAAACCGTAACCACCTAATGGCCGTCATTGCTTAAAAGTGCTAACAAGAGTGGCACAAACATTTGCAACCTAGACCATCATTGCTATGTTAGAAAATGTAAACATTTGATAAAAAATTTTTCATTTAAGTTTAGTATATATTTACAGTACAAAGACTTCATGTTGAGTCTGTAGCTTGCGTGTCAACCCTGTTATCAGTGTTGGGGAGTAACTAGTTACATGTAACATGAGTTATAACGCAATTTAATTGCAAAATAAAGTGTAACCTGTAACAGGTAATACTTTATTTTATGGTGTCCTTGTTACACGTTACATGTACTTACTATTAGAATAACAATAATTACTAGAAGGCGTTCTGTGTTCGAATCCCGACTCGAGGATCTTTCCCAAGCCCGCTTCCTATCTCTCTTCCACTTCGCTGTCCATTCTGATCTGTCCTGTCATAATAAAGGCTAAAAATGCCAAGAATAAATCTTTAAAAAAAAAAAGAACCTCTAAGCCAAACCCTAACCGTATAGTAAGTACATGTAGTTAATTAATACTACTCAGTACTTTAATGTACAATTACACTGTAACATAACTGTAATTACAGTTACTAATGAAATGATTACAAAGGGGGTTACATCTGAATATTTTTGTAAAAAGATAGGATATGTTGAATAATATTCATTTGTTGCTTTGCCTGTTTTTTATGTGCACAATGCCTCCTGCCATTTAAAGGTCATTTAGTAAAGTGATGCTATTCTGATGCTTTTAATCAGTTCTCTTGTTTGAATTTGCAGGGCACCACGTCTGCCAATTATATCAATCTACTTTGCTGCTGAAAGCTTTAGGCTACAACCTGTCTGCGAACTAATTAACAGTTGAAAACATTCGCTACAAAATTTTAAAAAGTAATCCAAAATGTTATCTAATGCAATCAGTTACATTTACAGTTACTTTTAGAATTAATTGAAATAGTTACCGTATTTAATACATTTTAAATAGGGTAACTTGTAATCTGTAACCTATTACATTTCCAAAGTAACCTTTCCAACACTGCCTGTTACCACCATTTTGTCATTTTAAATTAATGAATTGACATCCTTTTAAGAAGTAAAAGTCTCCTTTTTATCACTTTATCTTATGTTTCAGTATAAATGATGTAGTTATTTTAATAAAGTAATTGAAGTAGTTACCCTTATTGTTACATTTTAAATAGGGTAGCTTGTAATCTGTAACCCATTACACTTCCAAAGTAACCACTTTTTTTTTTTTTTTAATGAATGAATTAAGATCCTCAATTCTTCAAGAACAAGATAAAGTCTCATTTGTATCACTTTATCTTATGTTTCAATGTAAATGATGTAATGGAATCAGTTATGTTACTTTAATAAAGTGATTGAAATAGTTGCACTACTTATTACATTTTAAATAGGGTAACTTGTAATCTGTAACCTATTACATTTTCAAAGTAACCTTCCCAACACTGCCTGTTACCACCATTTTTGTTTTTCATTTTAAATGACATCCTTTTAAGAAGGCAACTCTTCAAGAACAAGTTAAAGTGTCCTTGTATCACTTTATCTTATGTTTCAGTATAAAGAATGATTTTAAATGTCAATGCTGTCACCATTTAGTTTTTGTTTTCCACCGTGAACAGGTTATATGAAGTGGATATTTGCATTCAATTCTCTTTCTAAGAAGCTCCTAGAAGTTTTTTGACCTGTAATGTCAAATTGCTCGTTACCATCAACTTCATTTCTGGAGGTGTGTGTGTGTGTTTATTAATTCAAATATGTTTAGAATATATTTAGGTATATATAGAATGCTTAAAAATCTTACAGAAAACTGACTCTCTAAAAACTACTTCATAAACTGGAGAGAGAGAGAGAGAGAGAGAGACAGAATGGTTCTCCAGTGAAATAGTGAGTGAATTTGTGTGGGATGACAGCGATATACGAAGAGGGGTGTGTTAACTGTACGAGCCGCATGTCAAAAACACATGAAAAGACAACAGTGTTCTTTGTTCTTTCAAGATGTGCATGCTTTCTCCTTGACAGACCAGAAAGTTTGTTGTGATCCTGCATTCATAAAGGAATAGATGTATCATTCAAAAAAAAGAAAGAAAAAAATAAAACTTTAAACCTTGAAAGTAAAAACAACTGCACACTCATGCACGTCTATGCCCATATAAACTAAAGATTACAGATCGGAAGGTGTTTTAAGAGCTAGTTAGGTTTAGTAGAGATGACAAATCGTCATTCAGCATCTTATTGTTTCAGTATCATGACCTTTTCATGTTTACACTGAATCCAGTTTTATTGTAGTGTGACTCCAGTTTTGTAGGTTGGGGGTCTGAAGGCTTTCGTCTGATTGCTGCCTTGCTCTGGCATGTGAATCTGTGATTTTGCCGTCGGGATGATGAGAGGAAAATTAAAGCGATTTTATTACCATGGCAGCTCCTTTTATGTCTTGCAGACCCGACGCCTGTGCATAAGGGAACCTACATTAGCATAACAATCAATACCACCGTGTAGAGGGAGTGAGGAAGAGACAGATTTATTATTATTATTATTATTTTAGATTGAGTGTCCGTTTCTCCGGCTCCGAATTTACCTGCTGGCTGTCTCTGTGGCAGAGGTAAACGAAGTCAATCATGGCGAGCACATCGAAAAGGATTTGTTCGTGTGTGTGGGTGTGGGGGTGTGTGTACATTTTATGTATTAACCTCTCTCTCCTTCCCTCTCAGACTCACTTTTCTTTCACTTTGACAGATTCTCATTTCCAGAGAGAAGAAAACAGCAAGATTAGTTAAGCATTGGTGAATCTAAAGATCTGTAAAACAGTCACATTCGCAAGCGTATGACGCACTTGCCACAATCTTGAGAACCTTGAGAAGAAAGCTCAGAAATGATGCTGAATATTCATGAAGGAGTTTAGTTATATTCATTTGTTGAATTCATTCAACGAGAATTTAGCATGATAAATACATAGTTATGTTTCTAAAAACCCTCTTCAAATGCATTTTAACCCAGTCCGGGTCTTTCCGTTTACTCCTTAATTATTTGTTTTTTCAGGTATTTCATAATTAATAGTTTGATTAAGGCTATTGTCCAACCACTATAAAGGCGCTGCATGTTTTTAGTCATTTCTAATATTTACAATATTTAAAATCGAGTTATTAGCAAACATTCATCCAGAGAATAATGTTTAAATAATCACAATCAGACTGAATAATCAGAATGCTAATACTAATACAGGGGTGACGTGTAAATACATTACAAAAAACATTGCTTGGCTGGCCTTAATCAGTCAGTCTCAAGAGGTAAAGAGTAGCAGTTAGCAGCAAAACTGATTTCAACATTTTATAATACAAGGAATTGCTTCTTGAACAATAAGAATATTAAAATGTGACACTGAAGGGGGGGGTGCATATATAACAGTACATATATTATACAGTATGTCTGTATTATTATAGTACTTATTATCTTTGGACAGGCATTCAATCCAAATAAACTCTTAAACCCCTAAACACCACGTAAATACACTAAATACAAAAATAAAGGTGCTTTAAAAGGTTCTTCACAGCGATGCCATAGAACAACCATTTTTGGTTCCACAAACAACTATTCAGTCAATGGTTCTTTAAAGAACCATCTCTTTCTTACCTTTTTAGAATCTGAAGAACCTTCTTTTGCACAAAGAACCTTTTTTTGAAACCGAAAGTTTCTAAAAAAATGACAAAAAATGTTTTTATGACATCGTGAAGCACGTTTATTTTTAAGAGTGTGCACAACAAACCATTGTTGGTCAGTATAAAGTGCATGTCAGTCTGCTGGTTTCTCTCTCTCTAAGGAGGCTTGTTGGCTAGAATAAGCTGCAGTGTGGTCAGACCTTTTGCTGTGTAGTTAAATGTCTGGCTATGCAAGACTGACATCTAAGTGCCGGCACGGCTGTGTTGTACTGTACCATTCCTGCAGGACACTTGGGGCATGAACAGAGAATACAAATGAGGTGCAATGCCCTTTAGGTGTTTGTGCTGTTGTTTGTGGAGGATGATGTCATTAAGGAGCCCAAAAAATGAACTGGGTTGACAGTGAAATTAGGGAGAAGACTACAATGTCATTAGTCAAATAATGTCAATAGTTCCTGTATGAGTACTGTATGTGTGAGTCCTGTATGGTAACTTCGTGACTCCTTAAACCTAATCGTGCTCACTGTAGTTGTGAGACTGTTTATTCTCAGCATCAGGGATTGCATGTGTTTTCTGCTATTTAGAGCGTTGCCACCCACTGGCAGCTCTGATGCTGGCGCAGAGAACCAAAGCTGTCATTACCACTTCAGTGAGCAGTCTAGTCCATCTTTAACCCTTTTATGCCTCAGCGGACCAGAACCGTTTCAACAACAGCCCTGCAGTGAGAATGTTCTCCTAAAATGTTCATACTATGTTTCACTGAATGTCAAAACAATAGTGTTGTGTAACGGTTAAAGGACTGGTAAGCAGAAGACTGCTGATTGGATCCACAGTGAGTAGTCCATGAGCGATTGCCATTGTACCCTTGAGCAAAGCACTTAACCTCAGGTTGCTTCCAGGAGGACTGTCCTATTAATAAGTGAACTGTAAGCCACTTTGTATAGAAGTGTCTGTTGCCAAATGACTCACTTAATCATAACTGTTTGACTAAACCCCTGTGCAAAGGCAGAAAGCACAATTTTAAAATTAGTAAAAATTTAACTTGTTACCAAAATCAAGTCACTTAGTCTATAATTCAGGGGTGCCCAAACTCAGTCCTGAAGGGCCGGTGTCCTGCAAAGTTTAGCTCCAACTTGCCTCAACACACCTGCTGGCAAGTTTCTAGTATGTTTAGTAAGAGCTTGATTAGTTGGTTCAGGTGTGTCTAATTGGGGTTGGAGCTAATCTCTGCAGGACACCGGCCCTCCAGGACTGAGTTTGGGCACCCCTGCTATAATTTGTTCTGGGACAACCAAACAGTTTCAGTTCCCCATAGAATTTTGTCCATAGAAATGGAAACAATCTTTTTTAAAATGTTTTTTTGAAGTTTCAGAGAAGAAAGAAAGGTATGTAACAATAAGAGGGTGAGTATATGATGACAGAATTGTCATTTTTGTGTGGATTGTCCTTTTAAATATTCTAATAAATATTAAATATATATAGTCATAGTTATTACATTTAACCTTGTAATGTAGGTCTGATCTCCTCATGAAACGAAAGTTCAGGAGCTCTCACAAAACAGATATCTGGAGAGAAGATCTCAAGGAAAACCGTTTTCTCACCCATCCTTAACCTCCCTCTCTCCCTCCTGGGCATATGGCCTAGGTCATTGAAAGTTAACTCAGACTGTCAGGAACTCAGGCTACTATACATACTGCATTTATTACATCTCAAGAATTCTTTCATGTTTGTTATCATTTTAAATGTCTCAGTGTGGTTGGTAAAATGGTCTCCATTTCAAAGCAGTCACTATATTATAAGAAAGATTGAATTCTGTTCTGCTGCTGAGGGATGTGTTTCCCTCAGGGCCTGGTGAGAATGTTTTCCCATCAGGTGTTAAAATTCTTTTATGTTTTTGGAACTCATTTGAAGATTTCTTATGTAATTGGCATGATACATTTTTACCTAATAAATAAAATGGTATATCTGATTTATTGTGAACTCTACTGAATTCATTATGACTAGCAGATAATGTGTAGATAATGTGCAGGCTGATAGGCCCATAATGTAGAGCAGTAGGCCCATAATTGGAGACGTTACCGACTTAGCAAGTTGTATTGAAGAGACCTGACAAACTACATTTTTTGTTCTAAGCAAGCAGTGGGCAGCCGACTTTAAAGGCTGGGACCTACCAAGCCGACGGTTGGCCATCGCTCAACGTCGGGCCGTCAGCCAGCGTCTGTCAGGCTAGTTTGTTTGATGTGTTCTACAAGTCAGCTCTTGTTGGGCTCACATCGGCGCAAGTTGCCCGATTCAACATGTTGAATCGGCATTGGGGCTGTCGGGCTGTCAGGCCGTCGGTGAGAATGAGAACTCTGATTGGATGTTCAGTTTAGCAAACGAGTCAGTGCCGGAGAATTAAAGCAAAAGTGATGAAAATGAGTAAGCAAATGAAGGAAGCACAAACAGAAAGCTGCTCTAATGTTACGTGATCTTACCCAAGCATTACAGTACTTTTTAGTCCAGAGGCTGCCGACGCAAGGCGACAACACCGCCAGCTTTTTCGCCACTAGTTCTTTGAAGTCGGCTTGGTGTGTGCCTGCCTTAAGGTATAGGTCAACCTGACTAAGTTTGTAAGCCTTGAGCCTTCATAAGACTCAAATGTGACATCGGGACTCGGGATGAAAAGTAATGGATGTCTAAAATAATCAAATATCTAAATTAATACATAACCAATATTTGTAATTGGTTCTTAATTAGAAATACTGCCATAATTGAATGATCACTTGAAACTGGAGTCAGAATAACACAGAGCTCGAATCAAATTGAAAATAAATCCTGAGAAATTAAGTGAACTTTGCAGAAGCATAAGTAAAAAAAACTACACTCGTTGGCACTGATAGCCTTGCGGTTAATGTGCCGACATATAGCACAACTGTGCTTGGGGCGACCCGAGTTAGATTTCCAATTTGGGGTCCTTTGCCAATCCAGTCCCTCTCTTTCCACCCAATGCTTTTCTGTTTGCTCTGTACTGCCGTATCCAAAAAAAGCATAAAAAAGCCCATAAATATAACTTTTGACACATTTAAATTAATATACACTGATCAGGCATAACATTATGACTACCTTCCTAATATTGTGTTGCTCCCCTTTTTGCTGCCAAAACAGCCCTTACCTGTTGAGGCATGGACTCCATTAGATCCTGAGGGTGTGCTGTGGTATCTGGCTCCAAGATGTTAGCAGTAGATCCTTTAGGTTCTGCAAGTTGCGAGGTGGAGCCAGATGAATTAAAAGGCCAAGTCAACACCTCAACTCATTGTGCTGCTCAAACCATTTTTCACATTGTCCTGCTGAAAGAGGCCACAGCCACCAGGGAATACCGTTTTCATGAAAGGATGCGCATGGTCTGCAACAATGCTTGAGCTACAGTAGTTTGTCTGTTGGATCGGACCACACGGGCCAGCCTTTGCTCCCCCGTGCATCAGTAGGCCTTGACCGCTCATAACCCTGTCGCCAGTTCACCACTGCTTCTTCCTTGGACCACCTTTGATACTGACCACTGCAGACCAGGAACACCAAACAAGAGCTGCAGTTTTAGAGATGCTCTGACCCAGTTGTCTAGCCATCACAATTTGGCCCTTGTCAAACTCGCTCAAATCCTTAACGCTTGCCCATTTTTCCTGCTTGTAACACATCAACTTTAAGGACAAAATGTTTACTTGTTGGCTAATATATCCCACCGACTAACAGGTGCCGTGATGAGGTATCAGTGTTATTTACTTCACCTCTCAGTGGTCATAATGTTATGCCTGAATGGTGTTTCAATGTTTAAATATTTGGTTTAAATCTAAACTTTCTTTGCAAAAGCAGATGCCATTTTAAAGTAAAATTGGTTAATGATTGACATGACAAAATATTGACTAAAGTAAAATATGTTTTTTGTCAAAAACTATGATTAAAACACTGCAATAATAAAAACACAAATACATTTCACACAAATACATTACTGAACTGAAATCGGTAAAGATTTATCTGTATGTTGCATCAAATTCTGTCATACGATCTGCTGCTGCAGCAGGTAGCACTGTCAGAGTAAAACAGCTCACATAAAGACGTCTCAAACTTCACCTTCCTGGCACTTTTTAGAGGAAGAGAGAAGTGTATATACATTTGTGTGTGTGCGTGTGACATGACTGCTATTTGAGCATCCGTCTCCATCTGTCACGGCTGGGTTTGATGTTCCTGGGGTGACATCCCCCCTTCATCTCCCCTGTCACAATCCCATCTCTCTGTCTTGCCTGCACTCACTTCGTTTTCCTTTAACGAGAGGAATGTGTCCATCACAACTTATTCCAATCCTCTCTCCCCTCCTTTCGTTTCATCACCCCACTGATGTGCTTTTCTTGTCATTAGCTGAACATTCGCTGTGTGACTCTTGACTGAAAATATGCAGACTTATTAATAAGCAGATGCGTGACACACAGACCAAATGTTGGATTACATGCATTTAAACAGCATGTTTTTGCTAATAGCTCACACAATTATTAGTATTATTATGGGCTGTGGTAGCCTATTAAACTGGGCTGGTAATTGAAAGGTTGTAGGTTCAAACCCATTAATCGACCGTGAGCAGGACGCTTAACACCAGATTAATTCAGAAAGACTGAACGTGTAATAACTAGTGGTGTTTTTACAGCAGATGCTACACTTTTAAAAAATAAAGGCGCTTCACTATGCCGTGGAAGAATCTTTTGTCTAAATGATTTTTAACATCTGAAGAACCATGTTTCACAAAATGTTCTTTGTGGTGAAAGTAAGTTCTTCAGATTATAAAAAGGTAAAAAAAAAAAAAAAAATGGTTCTTTAGAACCACTGACTGAATGATTCTTTGTGGAACCAAAAATGTTTTTTCTATGATATCACTGTGAAGAACCTTTTAAAGCACCTTTATGTTTAAAAGTGTACTTAAAAAATGCATTACAATTGATATTACAGTATGTACAACCATTCAAAAGTTTAGAAAGTGTTTTTGAAAAAGTCTCTTATGCTCACTAAGGCTGCCTTTATGATCAAAAAGTGATATTTTGAAATGTTATTGCAATTTAAAATAACTGATTTCAGTTTGAATACAAGTAGTTTCAGCAGCCATTACCCCAGTCTTCAGTGTCATTTGATCCTTATTGACTTGATGCCCAAGAAACATTTCCTCCATTTATTATGGTACTTTATTCTCATTCATGTCCTTACCAATAGCAGATTAGGATAAAGGATGAATTGGAAAATGTAGCCCAGTAATGCTTTTTGGATATGTGAATGTTACATCTGTATATTGATTTAATTGCATCTGTTTTAATATCTGTAAAAGCGAAACTCATAAAATATATGTTTGACACTGATCAAATATGACCAAAGCCAGCTTCATATTGTAATAGACTTGTGCATGTAAACATTTTTTTAATTAAATACCATGGGCAAAGAGGTTTAATGCCCTTGCTATGATTTCAAATGAAAATGAATTCATGCATGAACTGCCAGATCTCAATAGGAAAATCACTGCCAAGTTTGCACAAATGAACAATCAACCACAATTTCCTTTCAAGTGAACCTCACTGGTGAGTCACTCTGATTTCATTCAAATGTGTTTAAAATTATTGCTTTTGAAAGTATTTTAATGATTTTTCTTTTGACAGCGTTCTGTATATTTCCTATGTGATTTTTGGTGTACATTTGTTCATGAATTGCAAGATAATATAAACCACCTTAGGCCAACATGGATATTTTCAATGCTTAATCCATATTCTGTTTTTGCTCTCTATGAAATAACTAATGCCATTTGTGCATGCACTCTTGGTGGGTTAGTCAACTTATTGACTCTACCCTACCAGAAATAAAAAAAAAGGCTGGAGATGACACTGGTTATAAGTGTTGCTTTGGTTAAAATTATCAGCTAAATGACTAAATAGTATTCTAATTACACTTTCATTCTTCTGCACTGCTGGGTGCCTTCCATTCCTCTGTATTACACTCTTTAATGCTCTAAATCTCATCCATTCTGTTACGAGTGTCAATTTCTGAAGTCCTGAAGGACATGAGCTAAAATGCTGGAACAGCGTAGGCTTTTCACAGCTGGTAGAGGAAGAACTGAAGAGTGAAGCGAATCTGCCACGTGAACAGCACAGCGGCAGCAGCTGCAAATAGAAAGTGAGTGATAACAAAGGGAAAAGGTGAGTGTGCCTGTTCATCCATCTTTGTGCGCTTGTGAGTGTGTAATGCCGGCATGGGTGGTTGACTCAATGACTGATTGCTGTCAGGTTTTGATCGTATCATTATGATTCTCTCATTCAGTCATTTGCGTCCCGTTTCAGTAAATATGCACCAACAATGATGCATAGGGGGCACTTGTGAGCACATAAAATGTTAAAGCAATTGTTCACCCATGCTGTTCCAAACCTGTATGACTTTTTTCTGTGTCCACATGTGAATATATTTTGAAAATGTCTGTTTTTGTTGTTTTGGACACCACTGACTTACGAGCAACAACAGCTGAAACAAAATATCTGCTTTTGTGTCTCATCATCCTCATTACCTATTAGGAAAAGATGGATTTAAAATGACTGGCCTAGTGGGCAGGAGAGACAAATAAAGAGGGAATGTAGGAGGATAGTTGGAAGAACTGAGTTAATAAAGAAATTCACTATAGGGACCAATCCCATCAGCACAGGTTAAACCAAAAGCATCTGACGGGACAGGCTTCATTTCCCATATCAGCAAAGGTGCTTTTGTGCGTCACAAAGACCAAGAGGAAAAAGTCCAGGTGTTTGAGATTACAGGTCTTCAAAAACAGTCTCTATATCAACAATCATTTCATTATTTATTAAGAAAATGACTATTGATGCAGACGCCTGAGTCACTTTGAGGCAAAATGAGTTCCTGGTCTCCGTGGACCCAGAGCTATTGACTGAAGTGTGTGTTACAGAGGATGATATTTTTCTTATAGGTTTGCTTAGTGTTAATAGTGTTTGCAGAGCTTTAGGCCTTCAAAAACACATGGGATTCGGTTTATTGAGGTTCTGTTTTAAATCAGCACAATTCCTTTAGTGGAGACTATAGTGGGGTGCTTGTGTGTTTGTACATTGCAAGTTGACTTAGTGAAGCTGAAAATTGGTTGCACTTTATAATGTCTACATAGGTTAGACAGGCTGCACATGTTGGTTTTCACTTCAAATAAAAGAACTACAGTTGATATATATTATATATATTATGTATATATTATATTTTTTGAAAGAAGTCTTTTATGCTCACAAAGGATTTATTTATTTGATCAGAAATATATTAAAAACAGCGCAATTGTAAAATATTATTACATTTTAAATTAATTTTAATTACTTTTAAATTACTTATTAAAATATTAATATAAAAAATTGTAATGGCAAAGATGATTTTTTAGCAGTTATTACATAAGTCTTCAGTGTCACACGATCCTTCAGAAATCATTCTAATATGCTGATTTGCTGCTCAAGAAACATTTCTTATTAATATCAACGTTGAAAACAGTTGTGCTGCTTCAGAAGGAAACCCAAGAGCCAGAGGGTGAAAACTTTTGGAATTTGAACATCAGGGTAAATTAAGGGAGGTACTAAATAAAAATATATATATTTAGGCAAAATAAGAAAAATGTACTCATCTTCATTCTGTTTAAAAGTTTTCACCTTCCAGCTCTTAATGCATCGTGTTTCCTTCTGGAGCATATGTGAGCATTTGAACATCCTGTAATAGTTGCATATGAGTCCCTCAGTTGTCCTCAATGTGAAAAGATGGATCTCAATATCATACAGTCATTGTTGGAACAGGAAAGGGTTCAAATACACAAAAAATGCAGAAAAACCAAAGATCTTATCTTTCATCATTCAGGTAACAGCACAGTATTAAGAATCAAGTGTATGTAAACTTTTCAATGAGATCTTTTTTGTATAAATTAATCTATTATTTTCTCTTGTGGACTATATGTAAACGTCTTCTATGTGAAAGATCTTATTCAGGTCAGTACTAAATAAAAAATAACATTCATTTTGTATGATCCCTCTTATTTTGGTAAAATAATTAACATTTTGCAGATTCTGCAAGGTGTATGTAAACTTTTGACTTCTACTTTATTTTTATGGAAACCGTGATACTTTTTTGAATGGAAAGTTTAAAAGAAGAGCATTTATTTGAAATATAAATCTTTTGTAACATTATAAATGGATTTACTGTCACTTTTGATCAATTCATTGCATCCTTGCTGAAAGGATTAATTTTTGTATTAAAAAATCTAAAAAGAAACCCTAACTTTTTATCAACTAAAATACATAGGTACAGCACATTTTAAGATTGCAGATTTATTGCTTATATGAAATATGTTATTGGAACAGCTTTTGAGATTCATTCTTCTCCATTTCAGTAGACAGCAGCTGTATTAGTATTAACAAGGTGTCTGTCGGATGAGCTGACTTGCATTAAAGGGATTTTGCTGTTACTCACTCCTGGACAGACTCTCAGCATATGCAATCAAGCTTCTGCAGCTGATCCGGACACCAGCTAACTGGCCGATATTCAATATTCATAGATGCATGTAGCACCTGAGCTCCACTCTCTACACTGGCTTCCATCCCCGCTCAGATCAAGTTCAAACCCACTGTCTTGGCATACAAAGCATTTAACAGGCAAGAAGTATACTTTAAATACAGCTAATGATGAAATCATCCTCTTCGTCCTAATATGTTTAATGCCATCCACTCTCAAATCTGTGCCTATGGATACTGCATTTCATTACATAATGCATTAATAATGTAGGGCTAATAAAGAATTAATTACAAACCAGTACATAAGAAATACATTACTGTGTGTTTTTTTATATAAAATACTACAGAGAATTTTGTTATGAACACTCCCTTTTCATCCTAACACACACATTTACTAACACCCCTAGTAAGAATTTTAGTAAGAATTTAAATGCTTTTTTGGAATCACTGTTATTCAGTTTAATCATAAAACATGAAAATGTGGCGAAAAGACTGAGTGACAGTTCACATGGATCACTATGAATGGAGATAACAGCATCTCCTCCATATGGATCACCCAGCTAAAATAGCTGACACAGAGCAGAACTAAAGTAGTTTAGCCCATTCTTTCCCAACCCAGCAATCTGCAAACCATGTATGCATAATTTATGTACATATTCAAGGCTACCAGGAATGAAAGCAACAGTTGTGTGCTTTGCAACCAGATGCATTCAGTGTTACAGTATTTCAACAGTTTAGTAGTAAAACACTTCAAATAAGCCAAAACAACAGCTAATTTACTGATTAAAGGCAGTTTTGGTGTTTTAATTAGCAGTTACAATGTCTGGATGATTTGGCATGCAGTCAAATGTACAACTATAAAAAAGTGACAGTATTTTTTGAATATTTCAAGGCTGTGATTTGGCTGTAGGCACTAAGCCACAGGCCAAGTGCCGCAGGTCATTTTATACAAAGTTAAACAGACAAAAGGTAATGTTTATGTACTTACATTTTAGACACACATTTAAACACAGCAGGTAATTTTGTCTCTTTTTTTCTCTGCCAATGAAATATTCCAAACGAATAACAAAAACAGAACTGCTATGCATCTCCTATTAACATAGTAGTGCTGAATGAATCAATGTTTTTTGAACAAATCGCTTGAGTAAATGATTCAACGACTCATATGGTGTAACTATGTAGCATGCAGAAAAATGGCCAGACAGACAGTATATCTAGAATAAACACAGGCAAGTGGATTGATGTAAACAGTGAAAAGCCCCAGTGCTGTCAGTCCTCTCAAAACGCTTTTTAACAAATCAAATTAGAGGACCGGAACTAACTGTTATACAGTACAGTAAAGGTCAGTCCTACACACATACTATGATGATAAGAATGCTGTCCTGCTATGTGACTTTAACCTTGTTGCAAAGTTTATTGGATGCCCATAACCTCATTTTGCCTCTGGTATACCAGAGTCAGCTATTTATTCTCTCTCTCTCTCTCACTCGCTCACTTTCTGTGTGTGTGTGTGAATGTTGTTTTGGCAGCAGACAGCACTCTCTCTCAGATTTTCAAATGAATTTTCACTTATTCCATGGCATTAATGTGTTTCTTCACAACTTGTACTATGCTCATATCCATATTTCTCACAATAATGTATGCTTGTCCTCACCAGAGCCCAAATGACAAACAACCCAAATGTGCTTGTATGTGTTAGTGTCATTTACTGAAACGAAGGGAGAATGAGTGACACCCAAACCAAGCTGTTAAGAGTGTCTCACACTGGCTGGTTGGATGGTGTTTTACACTGAGGTCCAGAATGCTGAGATAAAGATCAATCTAGGATTCAAAACCAAATTTAATCCTGGAAAAAGAATGAGAACATGATCATAAAGTTTTATTAAAACCTGTGAAATTTGTGCAGCTTGAGAGCTGCTGCCATCAAAGCTAAAGGAAACTCGTGTTTCAGAATGTAATTGAGAATATAATTTGTAAGTAAAGCTGTATTAAAAATCAGATAATGCAAAATATCAGGCCTTTTCATTAGTGGTCCCAGACTTTTGGACCCCACTGTATCCATTCAGAGCTTTTGCATTAAAATGGAAATAAAGTTGTTTCTACACCACAGGAAGAAATAAAAAGAAAAAAATACACACAGATTAATGGATAAGGACACCTGGAGAGAGATAGGGTAATTATAGGCACATTTTCATGAAGCTCTTTATTCATGCTGAGTCAGTCAGTGCTGGAAATCATGACTGCTGTGTGTGTTTTTACAGAGCTCAATTTACCGCCAGCAAACCACACTGGCCTTAGATACAAAAGAAAAGACAACAAAAGCTTAGCCCTTTAGCCTTGTAATATTATGTGCATGAGAGTATAAGTGTACTTGTTTTTGCTACATTGTGGGGACCAAATGTCCCCACAAGGATAGTAAAACCTGAAATTTTTGATATGTTAAAATGTTAAAAAATTATTAAGAATAGTAAATGATGTTTATCTGAAAGTGTAACGATGCAAACATGTTTTCTGTGAGGGCTAGGTTTAGGGTTAGGGTTGGGTTAGGGGATAGACAATATCATTTAGTCAGTATAAAATCTATAGAAGTCTATGGAATGTCCCCACAATTCACAAAAACAAACATGTGTGTGTGTGTGTGTGTGTACACTGTGTGTAGCAGAGAGTGGGGTGATTTTAACCTGTGGGGAAGTTGAGACACCAATTGTTTCTAGGCAACCTTAAACAAATTTGGTGATATGACCACAAATATATGAAGAGTTATCCATTTTACTCAGCCTGTGATAGAGAAAGGCTCTTGGAGTAATTGGGAAGTAAGTTTTTTGCTGTTAGCACTTTAGGATATTATAATATGAGGCTAAACTGTCAGTTTTTGGAGGGGCCATTGGGGGCAAGTTGAGCCAAAAGGACACTTTTTTTGGAAAACCATATTTTGAAAGCAATTTATTTCAGATCCAAAGTGATTATTCCAAAGATGTCCCACATCCTGAAATGTACGTCCGTATTTAAGATGGACCCCTTACTGTGATGTGCTTGCTTTAAACACACCAACTCACTCAACTCACCCTTCTGTCCCCTATATAGTATGCATATACTAAATATGCAGGCCTACGTGTGTGTGTGTGCGTATGTGTGTATATATATTTATTTATTTATTTATTTATTTATTTATTTATTTATACAACAGTTCTTTCTGGTTCTTGAAACTAATTGGCTGATAAGAGTGCGATATTAGAGTGATATCAGAACTCCAACCGCCGTTTTACCATTTGTAATTGTATCACTCTGCTTGCGGTACTTCTTACAGTGAGTGTCATGGCGGACAGGCAAGAATGTACTTGTTTATAGTTCAAATATACGGTTTGTTAATAAAGATAACATCTGTTTTATAATTTGTGTCAACGTTGTCAGACATGTAAGCTCCAGATCGTCAGCGACCGTTCAGCGCTCAAGAATCCGCCTGAGAGCAGCCTCACCTCGGCCAGATCTTCTGGAATTTACTGTTGGCTCTGATGTCTCTACAGTGGTTAAACATGAGATACAGTTTGTTTTGGGTAAATCTGATGGGTAGTCTTTGGTCTCATTAAATGATTTGTTCCAGAGCAAATAGTTTTGGCAAAATCTCATCATTTTTATGTAAATTCAATGCTGTATATTAAAACGCTGTCTTTGTATGTTTGACTGAGTTGCCTAGCAATTTTTATGATGGCTGTTGTTGTTGTTTATTAAATATTATTATTCAGTAAATAATAGTAATACTTAAGTATTGAGAAACAGTGTTTGATGTGATGGTGATTTTAGTTGCAATGTTCCGCATTAAATGGCGAAAAGAGACTGAAAATTTAAATGCAGTTAGAAAGTGAAGTTAGTTTTAGTTTCAACAACAGCTTAACGCAGCTAACAAATGCACTGAGCAGCAGTGTTGGGGAGTAACTAATTACATGTAACAGAATTACTTAATTTAATTACAAAATAAATGTAATTGTAATTAGTTACAGTTACTTTTAAAAAATACCAGTGATTACAAAGGGGATTACATCTGAATTTTTTCACACACCCACCCCCACTTACAGATTTAAATGACTTCTTTCATAAATTGTATTGACTGCTCTAAAATGAGACACCATTTCCTGTCATCTCTCTACTGTCCTATCACAATAAAAGGCATAAAAAGCCCCAAAAAAAAGTAAAAAAAAAAAAAAAAAAAAAGTCTGAATTTGTGGTGGCTGTGCTTTAAATTAAAATATTACACAGCTCAGACTCATTCGGGGAACTTAAGTGCTATATGCTTGATATTTTTTCTTGGCGGAAGCTTTGTGTTTGGTTAGCTAATAAAATATTAAAGCTTAATTCAATATTATGTGGACAATTTCTTAATTCTGTCATCCCAGTATCGTGGACTTGCTCTATTGTTTCATACAAACGCAGCTGCCTTTTTTTTTTGCCTTTTTTTTTTTTTTTTGTACACTGCAATGGATTATAAGATTACTAAAAAACAATTTATGTGGTGAAATGTTGTGTAAGAAAACTGGTATGACTGCACTGTATCCCTAAAATGTCTAGTTTGAACTTGCCGTTTGCTAGCAACTGATTTCTTCGTGGAAGCTTTCCGTTCAAATAATTTTGCCACAAAACATCTAAACAATCTATCAAGCAGCTGTGTAATAAGTCAGATAATGTACATTCAGCCAGTTGTTATTGCAAAATAAAGATGTATGTTATCCCTTACTTATTATAATCTTAATTCAAGTCATAAAGGATTTTGAAAGTCTGACAGTAATCAGTGTTGAGTGCTACTGTAAGATTAAGTCTGCCTGGTTTAAATGTTTCAAAATGATTAACAGCTGAAAATATCAAAAATTCAGAAAAGTAATCAAAAAGTAATTAAAAGTAATGTTACATTACTTTAATAAAGTAATTGAAAAGTTACACTACTTATTACATTTTAAATCAAGTAACTTGTAATCTGTAACCTATTACATTTCCAAAGTAACCTTCCCAACACTGCTGAGCAGCGCTATCTTCAAAAATCAGCCTTAACAGATGAAAGAATATTAACATTACGACAAAGATAACGCTTTCCTCAGCGGACATTCAAACTAATGTTTCATCGTGAATATATAGAAGAATGAATGCTGTATCAGATGCAGGTAATCACAAATGCTCAGTCCATCTTTCTCTCATAATACTCTAGTAATACAATGAGCTTTTACTACAGTAATACAATAAGCTTTCAATAAAGCAACTCAACGTTACTTCGTTACTGGTTATAAAGTGACGTTTTCGATTTTGGCAACGGAGGCTTGGGCTCAGCTGTTAAACTGTCAAACTGAGATTTGAATTCTTTGACGGAAGAAAGTAGTTCTGCCCAAAAGAGGGTTTTTAAAGACACTCCATTGTTGTTTTTCATGTATTTACACACTCATGCCGTTGAACTGTTGTATAAACACAATATCACATGAGGAGATGTGAGATATGGCTGTATATCAGCACGCTGTGATTACCTACGGCCAACGGCAGAATCACAGCAGTGCCGATATACAGTCATATCTCACATGTACTTCTATGATAATCTCATTCATAGGTGTGATTTTTTTATGTGCATGAGAGTAATGAGAGTATAAGTGTGTGTGCGTTTGTATATAGATTTTTAGATAGGATTTTATATAAGATTTATGTTTTGAAAGTCTCTAATGCTCATCTGTATGTATGTATGTATACATTTATTATATAATATTACAGATGTCTTTACACTCAGTTTTGATCTAATGATTTAATGCTTTCTGTGCAAATGTGGTGAATAACAGTTGTGGCTTTAATGAGAGTAGCACTGGATGGTGTGGAGAGAGAAATGCATGAAACCATGAATTGGTTATACTGAGAAGGGGAATGAGGAGAGGTACTGACAGCTTTGTGACCGCCACCTGAACAAACTGAGTGGACTGTTCCATGCCACTGCCTCTCGGAGTCATGTTAATAGCAAATGACTGAGTGCCTCCTCTTTCACATCAGTCTGTAATATACATCAACATAACCTGAGGCAGCCTGAGCTCTAGAGGGAGTCATGCTGAAGACACAATGAACACATACAATAAATATTTACCGTCCATAGACTATAAATACAATACATAAACTAAAAACTGATAGGCTGAAAGACATAGTAATTATACCTCTGGATGTGGAGGAACGCTGGCAAAAGATTTTGCAGTTGTTGTTTGTTTTGATGTTTTAGGCTGAAGGAATAAATTGAAAGTACACTATTGGGAGGCTCCTGGCGATCACAGTGAAAGTGTTGCTGATGAATGAAAGGCGATTGGTATTTTTTTTTTTTTTTCCCCAAGTGGTTCTGCAGAGCTGACAGAAGAAATACTGCAAATAGACAAAGCGAATGATGGGAAATTTCTGTGCTGCTCTTCACACACAAAAGCATCACAAAAAACATTTCATGAACACATGGCTCTTCCTTCAAGAGCCTAACCCTCACCCAATTCTCTTGTAGCAAATATGTGACAAAAATGCACAAGTGAGCACACCTGCCTGGCCGTCTCCTTAATAAATGTGCCTTGTACACTCAGTTTTTTCTTTTTTGCATTACCCTTTTACCTAGTGTCACCTTTGCAGAAGGTTAAATAGCGTTACGGCTGAAGTATATACAAACTGATTGGGTTTGAAATAAGCAGGCACGACAAACAGGGTTAGGCTAAAGAAAAGAAGAAAAAAGAGAGAAAAAAGGGGTTGCAGGGGGGTTAATAAACTGGACAGAGTATGAATGAATTTCAGCCAAAACATCTCAGCCTCAATTCAGAAGCACAGAAGCTTTGAAAGACTCATTTTGTTCTACAGTTTCAAAGTGATTGTGCACAGGTGCATTTGTGTGTGATCATCTATTCTATTCATGCTGTGTTTTTTGCTAAATTTTCATTAATTTCATTAATTCGGTTCCATAATCAAAGCCATTGAGTCCTGTGAAAGCATTTGTTATTGTATTAGAAAGCCATTTGTCTTCATTAATCAGAGTAAATTATGTTTTAACACTCCTTTTTTATGTCAATCAATTTTCTGTCTTACACTTCCACAGTCTTGATGGATGTTCTTTGCTAATTACCTTTGTGTGTATAAGACAGAATATTATTTATTAAATGTGTATCCTTGGAAATAGCAGATCTTTATAAATTACATTAGGCTAGCAGAAATGCGTTTCCTACAGTATGACCAGAAAATCCTTCTTCTTGATGTTTTAAATACCGAGTTAATGTGATTATTCTGCACCTTCAATAATATTGTGACCAAATATGACTATTATAATCAAATGGAAAGCTAGAGGACCACATCTGAGACTGGATTTAATGCCGCCACATACAGATTTTATATAGCGCTGCTAATCATGTTAACAGCGAGCCTGTCCTAAATAGAATCAGGCTACATAAAAGTGTTAAAGAGGACTTTTGACAGAAAGGCTGAGTGGGTTTGATATTGTACTAATACAAATTATTACGTAAAATGCGTTAGAATAGATCTGAAGTGTATGTTTGCGAGTGCTATCGTTGAGTTGTTCAGTGATTTTTAGAGGGTGTCCAGTGGTCTGTGAAGTCAGGCTATTTTCACAATTGATAGTCAAGTCACAGCACACACGCTGTATTCCCCAAATAGACTGTTCTCAATGTCACCGGATAGAAAAGCATGACAAACATCATGGTACATTTTCAGTACAATCAAACTATGTCTTCAACTTCATGCACTTTTATCTCCCAGGGGTTGATTTTTATTGAAACATATTTTAAAAGTTCTCTTTTTTGTTGCATGAAGATCATATCATATCATTTATTTATTTATTTTTACTGTTTTCGCTAATATTATGTAGAATGTATTATTTTAACCTTCTCTCAGACTTAGAATTTAAGTTTTAAACTATACAAATCTATTATGAAGATGCATTATTGCAAGTTTGAAAGTGTGATGACGTGAATAGTATCATTTGACATATTCATGCGATGCGTGTGTCTATTGCTGGAAATTGTTCTTGGACAAATCAGCCTATGATTTGAGAAAGTGTCTTTTCTATTCCATAGGGCCAAAATTCCCATATATAAACTTAATTGTCTGAGACATCGAGGCTGTTTATTTTTGGCTCAACTGTAGCCCAAATGCAGCACAAACAGATTTATTGTCCTGCAATATTTTGGAAGGAGTTCTGATTTCCTGACTCACCAGTAATTTTTAAGGTATATTTTTGGGCTTTTATACTTTTATTTTGCAGGACACTATGAGACAGATAGGACAGGAAGCAATGCAAGAGGAAAGAGGTGAACAGGATAATGAAAGGATCTCGAGTCGAGACTTGGATGCAGGTTATCTGAGGCACTGCCACACAATATGTCAAAGCGCTGACAGTTTACTTCTATTTTTTTTTATTTATTTGTTTAAATATTTATTTTGCCTGTCATAACAGAGAACCATTAATAACAATGAACAAAATGAGCCATCAATCCAACCTCTTAAGAACATTTAAAATGCAATTCTTCAACCATTCATTCATTCACAAATAAATAAAACCTATCTGACCTTTTCTGTTTACTAGGCAGTTTGCCGCTATTTTGTGACCGTGCCTTTGTATGAATCAGAATGCATGAAACAGTCACAAAACCACTGCATATTTACACAATCCATACGATGAGCAGTTTTTGATGTGAATTAAATTGTATAATTTCAAAATGTAAAGCAAATACAGAATGTTCTGACTTTTGCTTTGTGAAATTATGCTACATAAAACATATCTGCATGAAACAGTAGACGGGCTGAATGAGAATGCAGACTCACTCTCTGACAGCAGGTGGCGCTTATGGAACAGTGGAAACACAGTGTTTCCTTGGTAACCACTGTAAACAAAGCAGTGCTGCATTTAAATACTACATTAATAGACCAATTTGGAGTAGATGTCACAGTTACATCACTTCCCTTATGAAAATTAACCATGTTTTATTATTGTAAAAGTGTAGTAACCACTTTTTTTTTGTTCATTGATTACCATTTGTATAACCATAGTTTTAACTACAAATACCATGGTTATTGTAGCAAGAACATGGTTAATTTGTGGTTACCATGGTTTAACTGTAGTATCCATGTTTTTTTTTTTTTGTTTGTTTGTTTTTTTTTTTTTTTTGGTTTTATTTGTAGTAAAACCATGGTTAATGGTTAATGAACAATAATGGTTAATGAACAATAGCGAGTTTGTAAATTGTAGGGGGGAAAAAAACAAAAGTGTGGTATTTAAACTCCTGATTCTGAGCTATAGGGAAAAGAGAATGACAAGTTGATTTTTCTTAAAAGATTGTGAGATATATTCTCAGAATTGTGAGAATAAAGTCAATTTTACCTTTTTTATTCTTTTATTCCATAGTGTTCATAGACTGCTACTTAAAAACTGTCAATTTCTGCCAGCAGATAGGCTCCACCCACAAAAAAATCATTACTGTTTGCAAACACGGAATTAGAAAATATGCATTATACGAAGGTATCATAAATGAATGAATGAAAGGCTAGCATTTATGTACATTCTTTTTTTTAAAGAAATTGGTGGTTAAACAAATGATGGTTTAACCAACTTACACTGTTTACTAGGCTAACATGTTCTATTACGCCACTATTTTAAATGATAGATAGATGATAGATAGATAGATAGATAGATAGATAGATAGATAGATAGATAGATAGATAGATAGATAGATAGATAAAAAAATATATATATTATAGCTTACCCAACTTGGTGCTGTTTCCAAGGCTAACATTTATTTTCACGTTTTTCCACTATTTTAAAGAAATGTGTAAAAAGTATTTTAAAATATTAAAAAAGTTATTCTATAAACATTAAACTCTACTCCAGATTTTTCCTTTCTCAAGCAAATTCATATTAATTGAAAGGCATAAAACTGGAAGGGTTTCAGGTCATAAAAGTGTGATCCTAATTAGATTTGAATATACTGTGTCCAATAAAATCCCTTAGGCTCTCAATAGGGTACACACACTGTTAACTGCAAAAGCAGTAGGCCTACCAATTCAAGGACTTGCCCTTCAGCCATGCGTCAGAGTGTGCCAGAGATGAAATTGCCCAAATCAAACTTGAAACATTTTTGAATAATTCGTCTGAACACAAAGGCCACGGTTAGGCACATGTAGTGCATTGTTCAGTGAAGTCCTGCATCTGTCTGGCCGTGTGAGTGAAGATAAGAGGACACAGCAGCCCTCTCCTTCATTTTAATGCTGCACTGGTTGCTAATTGATTCTCCCCACAATGTTTGTGCTCCAGTTAAAGATGCAGCTCACGCAAACAAGTTCACACACACACGTACATGTTGTTTATCTTTATCATCATTAGCATCATCTTGCTTTTTCTTCATTTGACCCCTGCAGTGACCAACAAGACATAGCAAACACACCACACGCCGCTAAGAAATGAAAACATTACTCCTTTTTCGCATGCAAACACACGCACAGTGTTCTTGTGTATAACAGAAGGTTTACTTTAGTTCGAGAGGAGAACGCGTGGCGATCGTGTGACTTAGCTGAGGGTTTTTAATAAAGCTTGTCACCCGGCAATACGCCACTGGAATTAAGAAAATGGGATTTTGGATTTTCAGCCGCTTGACGCACCCTCGCACGCACACTTCTCTTCACTAAGAGTGGGAAGCATTTGCCGTTTCCGTTGTTTGTAGTCCCCAAGCAGCATTTTGGAGGATAAAACTGGCATCCAGTGAGATTATGTTAACACAGATGTACATGTTCTCACAGAGACGTACATTTTTATTTACACGCAAGGAGACATAGGAAATGAAATATTGAACTGAGCTGTACTAAGAAAGAAAAACAACATCCGTCAAAAAATGTGAAAATAAACCAGGAGGGAGATAAGAGGACAAAAGTGTGTGTTTGGTGTGCCTGAATGCTGTGCTTTAAACCTCCCACGTCTCTCAATGAATCCATCAGCAAAGTCATTAACAATCATTACCACAGTAATTAAATATACCAGTCAGAGATTTGATTGAGTCCCACATCTCATAATTACTTTTCAGCTTCAGAACTGTATTCGAGCAGGAGCAGCTGAGATGTATGGAGACACAGCTAATTGAACTAATTATGCAATTATGCAAGGAGACTGAACTTCCACTGGAACTGGACTGTAGTGTTCAGAAGGAGAGGCGAAGTGAGGACACTTAATGAGACAGTGGACAGAGATTGACAAGGAACAAGAGTGGGTGGAGCTTGTGCTCATTACACATAACAGCTTTTGTTTCAGTCTGGCCTACTTCAAGTCTTGATCCTATTCTTCCCCAACTTTCATGTCTGTTTAAAACTGGCCTTCATTTTTGGCAGGCCCGGCTCTAGAAACAAATCACTGAGGGTGCTTCTTAAATTAGTGAGGGTGCTCTAACCTATATATATATATAGTTTAGCTATAACATTATGTCATTATATAACAGATCAGGCATAACATTATGACCACTGACAGGTGAAGTGAATAACACTTATCTTTCATGACGGCACCTGTTCATGGGTGGGATATATTAGGCAGCAAGTGAACATTTTGTCCTCAAACTTGATGTGTTAGAGACAGGAAAGCGTAAGGATTTGAGCGAATTTGACAAGGCCCAAATTGTGGTGGCTAGACAACTGGGTCAGAGCATCTTCAAAACTGCAGCTCTTGTGGGGTGTTCCCGGTCTGCAGTGGTCAGTATCTACCAGCGAACCAGCGACAGGGTCATGGGCGGCCAAGGCTCACTGATGCGCGTTGGGAGCGAAGACTGGCCTGTGTGATCCGATCCAACAGATGAGCAACTGTAGCTCAGATTGCTCAAGAAGTTAATGCTGGTTCTGATGGAAAGGTGTCAGAATACAGTCTGTTGCTTATGGGGCTGGATAGCCGCAGACCAGTCAGGGTACCTACGCTGACCCCTGTCCACCACCGAAAGCGCCAACAGTGGGCACATGAGCATTAGAACTGGACCATGGTGCAATGGAAGAAGGTGGCCTAGTCTGATGAATCACAATTTCTTTTACATCACGTGGATGGCTTACCAGGGAAACACATGGCACCAGGATGCACTATGGACAATGTTCTGCTGAGAAAACTTGGGTACTGCCATCCATATCGATGTTACTGTGACATACCATCAGTGCTGGGGAAAGTTACTTTTAAAAGTAATGCATTATAATTTTTCAGTTACTCCCTAAAAAAGTAACTAATTACGTTACTTAGTTATTTAAGCAATGTAATGAAAGTAATGTGTTAGGTTACTTTTGCATTACTTTTTAAATCTGGGCAGGGTAGCTTGTTTGTTTTAATGTAGAAAGTCATATTTTTGGCACATGTAAAAGTCTGTTCATACTAAAAGCCTCAGGCTGAAGGAAAAAAAAAATTTACATCTATACAGCAGAATGCAGAAGACGAAAGTTTAACACTCTTCACCAATAAACATTTTAGTTTTTCTTGAGTAATTTTTCCTTATTAATATGGCTGAATTGGATCATAGCAGGCAAAGGTAAGCAGCAAAGACGTTGGTTAATAAATCAGATTAAATACGTAAAGGATATTTGTATTATTTAACATATTTAATTATTGCATGTTTGTGTCATATTCTGAGTTGCATTTAACTGTTTTTATTAATTTTAAGAAAAACTAAATCTTTTTTTGAGATGAATTAATGCATGTTTACATTTATTTTAGAACTAAAGCAACATCTTACTCCCAGTTTCTCTCAATATGGGGACAAGAGAGCTTTCAATCAATAAATGGGAAAAAAGTAACTGGTGTTACTTATTTAAAAAAGTAACTCAGATATTTTCTTGTAAATTAAAAAGTAATGTGTTACTTTACAAGTTACTTGAAAAAAGCATTCTGATTGCTTGTAATGCGTTACCCCCAACACTGTGTACCATCTACTTAAGCGTTGTTGCAGACCACCCTTTCATAAAAAAGGTATGCCTTAGTGGCTGTGGTCCCTTTCAGCAGGATAATGCGCCCTGCCACAAAGCGAAAATGGTTCAGGAATGGTTTGAGAAGCAAAACGATGAGTTTGAGGTGTTGACATCCAAATTCCCCAGATCTCAATCCAATTGAAAATCTGTGGGATGTGCAGAACAAACAAGTCTGATCCATGGAGGCCCCACCTTGCAACTTACAGGATTTAAAGGATCTGCTACTAACATTATGGTGCCAGATACCACAGCACACCTTCAGGGGTCTAGTGGAGTCCATATGTATATATATATATATATATATATATATATATATAACTTCACGTTTCAATTTATATATATCAAACATCACTTTTCAATTTTCATTTGGGTGAAAATTACAAAAATTTTATTCCAGTGTTAAAACATAGTATAGACTATAGTAAAGTCTAATGCTGCGTTCAAACCATATTGTAATTACCGTAATTTCGAGATGACAACATGTGACATTCTACTCTGAGCTGTTCACGCCCTCAGACTCGGAATTATGCTTTTCTATGGCAACACTATCAATGCCTAAACAGAACCTACGCTGGTCAGGTGGTACAGCGGTCATGTAGTACAAGTCGTAGCTCTCAGAAGACTCCCAGTTAACAAGTTGTAATTACGAGTTCTACGAGGACGCTTTTTACAAGTTGGAATCTCATAATTACGGGAATTACGATCTTAAGACCACGCACCTTAAGACCACACCGATGATCACACTATGTATATATATATATATATATATACACATATATATACTACCGTTCAAAGGTTTGGGGTCAGTAAGACTTGTAATAGTCTTTAAAGAAGTCTCTTATGCTCATCAAGGCTGCATTTATTTGATTAAAAATATAGAAAAAAAAACAGTAATATTGCAAAATGTTTTTACAATAAAAAATAATGTTTTTTATTTTAACATACTTTAAAAGAGAATTTATTCCTGTGATGAAAAGCTGAATTTTTATGAGCTGTTACTCCAGTCTTAAGTGCCACATGATCCTTCAGAAATCATTCTAATATGCGGATTTATTATTAGAATGATCAATGTTGGATAATATCAACAGTTGTGCTGCCAAATATTTTTTGGAACCTGTGATTTTTTTTTCAGGATTCTTTCATGAATAACAAGTTTAAAAAGTACAGTGTTTATTCAAAATATAAATATTTTATAACAATGTAAATTATTTATTATTAACTTTTAATAAACTTTTAATTATTAACTTAATACATCCTTGGTGAATAAAAGTATTAATTTCTTAAAAAAAAAAAAGAAACAATAAAAATGTACTGACCCCAAACTTTTGAACAGTAGTGTATATATTATTTTTTGTTTTTTTAATTGCTTTTTAATGCTTTAAATTGTAGTTGTAGAAAAAAATGTCATACAAATGTAATATAAGATTCTACACTGTTTGAGGCCACTAAATGTAATAAATAAAACTAAATTCAATACTAATGCTGCACTCATGCCATGCCACGCCATGACATTCTACTCTATCTGAATTATGTGTTTCTATGGCAACACTATCAACGCCAAAGCCCTCACGTGTTCCTGAACTCGTAATTACAACTTGTAAACTCTGAATGTTTTTAGAATTACGACTTAAACCAGTTACAGATGTACCATGTGACCGCCGTCAGGTTCGTTTTGGAACTACTTAGGCGCTACCTCCGAGTCCGACAACATGGAAAGCTATGAGTAAAATGTCACGTGTTGTCATCTCGGAATTACGGTAATTACGACAATGGCGTGAAGGCAGCAGTAGTATTTAATGCATTTCTTTTCATAACTGTACCAATGCAGCAACTTAAATTGGTTATTATTAACTGATATTACAATTATATTACATTTATATTACAATTATACAGCACAGTACATTTAAAAGTAGCATTTCACAACACTGCTAAAATAACGATTTAGTAATGCAAATAAAGGTTTAAAATCTATGCCAGCAGCTACAAAGAAAATTAATGCTTTATAGAGAAGGAAACAAAAGGCACTAAAACAAATTAAACCAAAAATAAAGAAGCAGAAAATAGGAAGAGAAAATCGATATTACCCTTCCTCGCCAGAAACGGTTGTGGTCATGATCCAATTTGTCCAGTGCTGAGCTTTACCAGCTGATGTGTGTTTGCTTTCGTCCGCTTTCACAAACAAACAGCTGTTTTAGCTGTCTCTTATTGATCAGTTTGCTCTGGATAAATAACCTTGAGGAAAGCAGCTCCTTAACTTGCAGAGAGAGTTTTTGACATGTGACCTCACCAATTTTATTTATTTATTGCATATGAGTTATGTGCATGACAACATAACGTAAGAGAATTGTAATCACCGTGTGCTTGGATTAGATCTGTTTTAAATCATTTAGACATGTGGGTGTGTTTACATGCATGTATTTTATAGATTCTCCATTCAATTCAAGAATGTGACTAAGATTATATTGTAACATTTTTACACTAACTGACTCGATAACGGTAGGGAATGTCAGAGCAGCTGAAATCTTGCCCTCCTCTGTCTATGGGTCTGTCACACTCTCCGATTAAGTATTGAAGAAGGATGACAAATTAAACGACTGCCTCTGAAATTTCCCTGTCAAGTATTGCACCACCCGATTCTGGCAGCAAATCATCTTGAAGCTCACTGAAATAAGAGCAGGAGCACTGTGTAAACCAAAACAGTTGTCATAGACTGAATTAGGACACAGTTTGTGGAGTGCTTTTGCCCTGTGAATGTGTGTGATGTGTATTTGTCCCTTCAGGCCTTGCTGTAGAAAATATATGTACTTGTCAGCTTCTGTGAGAAAAAAGACATTCTTTCAGTAAACACACACTGTTGCTTTGTTTTATTAGTCAATAGGTTTAGGTAAACACTTGGTTTCACAATCACCATGCATATTGTTCTGCCTTACTGTTGCGTTTGCAGTATGTGCCTTTGGGTTTGCAGAAGAAAAATGGCTTGTCAGTGCTTCAGTGCAAATCAGAGGTGAGAAGGAGCTCACTGGTCAGTGCTAAAAGGGTATGAGAGCATGGACCACCGACTGCCACTAATAAATTCCAGCCTGCAGGATGTTCTAAGAGGCTGTGAAGACAGCCAGTAGGAGACCATTAACAGGTATTGAGTCGCTGCTATTAACATTTATCTGTTCCTTTTCTCTATACAGTAGAACAGTTTTTAATATGGTATCTATTTATTTCAATTAGAATAAGTTGTGTAAGTTAAAATAGGTTATTTCTGCATCCGGAGTTGCATACTGAGTTGGTGCTTCTTTGGAATAAGTAATTAGTTTGCGACTGTTAAAGAAGTGCATTTTATGTATGAATGTGTTCCAGACATAATACATTTGTCAAGTGACCTACCAGCGTCAGTTGACAGTTGACAGTCACTTCATCGTCATTCACAAATCCTCTCCCATGGCCTCATGGGATAGTAAAATGTCCACTGGATGCATACTGAGAACAAAAACTCACTTAAAATAGGTCATCCAGGTGCTTTTCATCTACTGTTTCGTGAATAATGTGAATTCAGACATACTACTCTTTTCACACAGTGTTTTTCGCCAAGTATATAGTAGGTATGAGACTTTGACTGCAGCCTATAAACCTATTCATTCAAAACTATAAATGAAACTCCACTATCTGTGTTATTATCTGCTGCTGCAAAAGTTCTGCTGAGATTCATTTGAAGCTATTATCACTTACAGATCTAAAATAGACAAAGTGAAGGTCCTTGCACACTGTATCTTCCTTAAAATTCATCATGCACAAAAATCTTGCACACTGAGTCCGATGCAGATCAAATAATCTGTTGCAAAACCTTCACTGTAAAAACTTTTACTATGATCTACTCAATTTTTTGGGTGAAACATTTTTACACTGAAAAATATTAAGTACATTTAAAAGTTGTGAAATCATTGAAATATACTTTAAGAATGAAGTAAATGTAACTAAAAAAATTAAGTAGATTCAACTAATTCGATCAGTTAATCTTTTAAATAAAATTGAGTAAATATAATTAAAATCTTTATGCAATGCAGTAGTAATTCAATAGTAAATCCGAAACAAAAAAATTGAGTAGATTTAATTTATATTTTGTATATACAAATATCCTATATTTACTTTTTTTTTTTACTTATATATTTTTAATTGTATTTACCATTGTACTTTACAATAAATATAACAAAATTAAATGACAAACAAAACACAGTATTTTAATTAAACTTTTATTTGCCATATTTGACCACAACTGCAATTCAACCATACTTTGCAAATGACAACTTGTTACATAAATTTTAGCCACTGAACTGTGGACACTTACAAACATACAAAATTCATCAAAAATAACATTTAAAATAATAGGCATTAACCGTTGCTTGCCAAATTAGACCAAATATAAAAACATGTCATTAAAGGGTTAGTTCACAAAAAAATAAAATTCTGTCATTAATTACTTACCCTCATGTTGTTCCAAACCCATAAGACCTCTGGTTCATCATCAGAACACATATATATTTCTGATGAAATCCAAGAGCTTTCTGATCCTCCATAGACAGCAAGGGTCCTACCCATATCAAGTCACAGAAATGTAGTAAGGACATTATTAAAATAGTCCATATGACATCAGTGGTTCAACCGTAGTTATATGAAGCTACAGGAATACTTTTTGTGTGCAAAGAAAAGTAAAATAACTTTATTTAACTATAATTGAACCACTGATGTCAAACTGACCATTTTATTGATGTCTTTACTGCATTTCTGGGCCTTGAACTTTTCATTTCCTTTGCTGTCTATCGAGGGCCAGAGAGATCTTGAATTCAATCAAAAATCTCTTTATTTGTGTTCTGAATATGAATAAAGGTCTTAGTGGTTTGGAACAATATGAGAGTGAGTAATTAATGATATAATTTTCATTTTTGGGTGAACTATCTCTTTAACTATAGTTTAACCTGGTATACTTTGCAAATGACAACATGTTAAATAAATTGAAATTTTAGCCACTGAACTGTGGATATGCAGACTTGCAAAGAAAAAAAAAATCATCAAAAATTACTTGACCTTACAAAAATTAAAAGGCCTGAGGCTGAGTACAATTAAACCTGGCATTAAAAACAACAACACCAAACCAAAATGCATTTTTACAATTATACAACACATGGACAATGGAAAATAATATATATATAATAAGTTATTTTTTTCGTTATTGAACCTTTGTTGAAAGTTTCAGCAGATCCAACTCCAAAAAAAGGTTTCAAAAGACCTCCAAAGTATATTTAAAGGGTTAGTTCATCCAAAAATGAATATTAGCCCATGATTTACTCACCCTCATGGCATCCTAGGTATATATGACTTTCTACTTTTAGACAAATCCAATCTGAATTATATTAAACACTGTCTTGGCTCTTTCAAGCTCTGTAATGGCATTGGGTGGGTTGTAGTGTTCAACAGTCCAAACAAAAATCAGATAAAGTGCATCCATCCATGATAAAAAGTGCCTCACACTAGCCCAAAAGTTCTTGGGGCAATTCCAACTTTGTAAGGACAGTCTGGCGCTTCTGACTCACAGCCTGTAAGTACGTTTTCATATTCAAAGAATTTGCTATGGATTGTTTAAACATGAGTATTGAGCAGTGTAGAGTAATGCTTGTTTGTAGTTTTTACGATCACAAATGCAACACAACATATAGAAAGACAGTATGAGTCATTATAATCAGTAATTATGTCCTCACTGTATCCAACAAATGCCTCATTTATAATGAGTTTTATTGTTTTTGTCTTGTCACCCCGGGACACAGCATCACAACATGGTAAGGTGTGTAACATTTCTGTCACATGCTTGAGGTATTGGACCAATCACAATGCACTGGATAGCTGGCTAATCAGAGCACACCTGGCTTTTCAGAACGATAAGCTTTGTAAAAATCGCCATGTTTGAGAAAGGCAGGGCAAAGAGGAGCAACAATAACGTACAGTATGTGGAAAATAATGTGTTTTTTTTTTTATCTTAAACCACGTAAACACATTGCATTACACGAAATACACAAAATAATGTTCTTTTTAGCAACATCATATGACCCCTTTAATGTTGAAGTGATTGTTCACCCAATAATGAAAATTCTGTCAATAATTATTCACCTTTATTTCATTACAAACTCATAAGACCTTCGTTCAACTTCAGAATACAAATTAAGATATTTTTGATGAAATCCAAGAGCTTTCTGACCCTGCATAGATGGTAACACAAATACCAAGTTCAAGGCCCAGAAAGGTAGTGAGAACTTCATTAAAATTGTCCATGTGACATGCGTCTTGGTACTGTCATGAATGTGCAACGAAGACTGACAGGGAAGAGAAGAGAAAGTTGAATAAAATCATTATTGTTGTTTTCTCAAAAATAAAAAAAGTATTCACGTAGCTTAAAATAAAATTATAGTTGAACCACTGATGTCACATGGACTATTTTAATGATGTCCTTACTACCTTTCTGGGCCTTGAACATGCCAATTGTGTTGCTGCCTATGCAGGGTCAAAAGGCACTTGGATTTCATCAAAAATATCTTAATTTGTGTTCTGAAAATGAACGAAGGTATTACAGGTTTGGAACAACATGAGGGTGAGCAATTAATGACAGAATTTTCATTTTTGGGTAAAATGACACTTTAACTTCTCTCTATTAAACTGTTGTATAAAAAGCATTCTTAAAAACATGCTTTCTAATTCAATAACTTCTCAGACATCTTCCTGACATTCGTCTGATCTACCTGCTATTGTCTTTCCCTCTATCTGTGGAATGAACATGCATATTTCACACATCACTTCATCCAAACAAACTTTTATAAAGACATTTTTAAATACTTGAAGATGACGCAACTGGATAAACATCACTAACATACATAAACTCTTTGAATCGTATATCAAGGCACTGCATTTATTCAAAGCCCATTTTTATACAATGATATGAGCTTAGTAAAAGAGTCGATGTTACAGTCCATCTACAGAGGTGAGCAGGTTGCCGTTGTTGTGTGTGAGTGAAATAATGATAGATTAATTACAACAGTTAATAGAGGCAGTAATTAAGGAAACAGCAGGACGTGGATGTGTGTGCGTTGATTTATGACCTGTGCCTGAGGGGTTGCTCTCCAGTGACAGCGTGCATGTGTGTGTGTGTTTCTGTGTCTGTGTGTCACTATATCAGGTTTATGACTCATACATCAGATTCTATCCTTCCTTTTGTTGGTGTCATAAAACAGCTTATATTGTCAGAGTGAGGTTGATCCATAACTCACTGCTCCCCCTCTGTGGAGATCTGGGTCTGGAGAGACGAGTGTACACTGTTGCTGTTTTTAGTTTAGCGTATGTGTGTGTGTGTGTGTGTTTAGAAGTGTGTGCATCTGAGAGCCAGAAATAAAGTTTTCCTAGAGAAATTTGCATTTATCACTGCATGATAAAAATGTTGCTTGCATGGCTCTTCTACTGAGGATGTGACCTGACAGGTGTGTTTTACTCTAGTTTACTTTAGTTCTAGTGTTGTTATACTCTGTGTGCCAACAAAAGAAAACACATGAAAACAATGGCTGTATGAAGCATCTGGTTTCCAGTCTAATTAATGTGATGAATATTTTTAAATATTGGTTGATTTGCTTGTTTTTGTTGCTTTATAAGCTTCCCTCAGTTCCCAACGTTTATGTATTATGAATATTTTTTTTACTCTTGCTTTCTCCCCCTCATTAGCTCAGCAACATCTGTGTGTTTTTAGAACACAGAGGATCTCTTGAGAAAAACTCTGAGGAGGACACACCAGGCTAATCGGCCCACAGATGCCTTCGTATTTCTGCACATCACAAAGACCACAGCAGGGCTCCAGACAGTGACAAAAATAACAATGTGCGACAAAAATTTAAAATCGGGAGAAGTTTGAATGCATCTCTATGCAGTTTTGTCCGATTTCTCATTATCTGGTAAGCACTCACCAGCGTAGAACAACGAACACAGTGTCTGTATTTCAGTCAAACTCGCTCATGAGTTAGTGGTTTCAATCAGACTCAGTCAGCGAATCATATGAGATTCAGTCTAGAGGCTGTTTAGAGGACAACGTGCATTGGAAAATGCATTTTCACAACAGATTGTTGTGATAAATCAATAATAGTGCTTTTTAAACAAAAAATGTTGCAATTAGTTACAGAGATTCTGTCATTTGTCGGCTAAAACATTTTTATGCACCACAACAGTTTCTTTTTTGATTACATAAACCACTTTTTATTAGTGTTAATGTACACCATGAAAGTTTGTGTGCAGAACTTACCTCTCTCTCTCTCTCAAGTGTCACTTCATTATTGTGGAGGAGTGAGACAAAGTCACAGTGCATGATTGTGTCTGTATTACATTCATTAATGAATGCTCACAAAACATTATTGTCTCTAATTGTGTTTTCTACCACCTTCCTCCTCAGCATGTTCTTGCAGGTATGTCTAAGTGTTAATTGAACTGCAAACCAAACCAGACAAAATCTCCAAGCGATCATGACCACAGACAAAGGATCAGACATGGAAATGTGAGCTAAAAATTACCTTGGCAGGTACAATGGGCCAAGCAGTTCTCAGGCAATCTCTCAATAATAATGTGGTATACTAACCAGCCACAACAACGTCAAGCAACATCGTGTGTCTTTATTTATTTGTTAGTTGCATTACATTTTTCCTCTGGGATGCATCAAGTGTATCCTTTGCATTACCCACAATCCTTTTCACATTCCAGTTCAGAATTTGGCACTGAGCTTGTTCGTGTTCATTATAAAATAAAATTGTTTTCAGAGATAAAAGCTTTTTGCTAAAGTGGAATATTTCCCTCAGTCTATTGAAAACTAACCTGAAACCCATTCTCTCATTTGTCAGCGGTGATAGAAAAGTATTTTTTTAAGATCAACTCTTTTCAAAACACTACACGAAAGCCCAGTGATGGGAATAATGGTGTTATAAGTAAATGGTGTTACTAATGGCATTACTTTTTCAGTAACAAGTAATCAATGAATTACCGTTTCCCCCGTTACAACGCTGTTGCTGTTACTGACAATAAAATGTGGCGTTACTATAATTTTCACATTGCGTTCTTCTGAGGTAAATTCTGGCTTATTCCTCTCAGCACATCTTCTTGCAGAAACGAAATGTAGCGTTTGTTTACAGAGGTGATGTGGGCATTTACCTACATATCCATATCTACATGTCTCACGTGGATGTCTAAAATTTGAAAAGTGGAACCGCTCGTGGGTGTAATTACATCAGAGATGAGTTTAGATGGGAAAACTCATGGAGCTCATGTTTGCATCATACAGATTACTTTATCAGAGAAGATTTGTTTTTGTGAAGATTCAGGTTGTTTTATTTACATGTCTGTGAAGAGAGGTGACAGAGACTAAGACGGCAGAGAGTGCACCCTGTTTATTTTACAAAAGCACATTGTTTTATTGTTATTATGACTATACACAAATAAAAGTAGACCCTTTGCAGTTTCAAGATAGACCGCACCAGAGGTTTTAACAGTTGCCATGGGATGTTTTTCATGTCTGCAGGTTGAAGTAACCCCAGTAACGTGATATTTATCCCCTTGAAGGTGTCTCGCACATTGTCCCACAGCAACATTAAAGTAGTGTAGATTAGTGTATAATGCTTTATTCATTTATCATATTTAATATTGGGGGTATCCAAATTCCAAATATGACCATTTTTTTTTTCAAAGTAACACAACAGTTACTTTCCCTGGTAATTGGTTACTTTTATACTTTTAAACTCAGTTACTAAGTCAGTTACTTATCTCCAAAACTGCAGCTCTTGTGGATTGTTTCTGGTCTGCAGTGGTCAGTATCTATCAAAAGTGGTCCAAAAAAGGAACAGCGCAGGGTCATGGATGGCCAAGGCTCATTGATCCACATGAGAACCGCAGGCTGGCCCGTGTGGTCCGAGCTACTGTAGCTTAAATTGCTCAAGAAGTTAATGCTGGTTCTGATGGAAGGGTGTCAGAATACACAGTACATCACAGTTTGTTGCATATGGGTCTGCATAGCCGCAGACCAGTCAGGGTGCACATGCTGACCCCTGTCCACCGCCGAGAGTGCCAGAGATTGCCAGAGATTGCCTGAATGCTGGATGCCCTAACAATGGTAGGCTGGAAAACTCAGCATAGCTTTAGAAAATCGAAGCACAAATGAGATACATTGTCATGAAAAATACGATGTTGTATCTTGACAAAATATTTGTTTCTTAATATTCTGCAGCGGAAGGCCATTGTATGTAAGTATCAGCAGTGTATGATACATCATATCTTGAACAACATTAGCAATTACAAATGCATGAATCAAACTCCGAACACAGTCAAGTTCTGACACGATTTTCCATGCATAATTTTTTAAATTGCTGTATGTAGGCAGAGGCCCATCATAGAGATCAGTGAAATCACTGACAGTAACATTACCTTCTCCTCCATCTTGCCCACACTTTATTATGTGTAGGCTTCTTAATGCAGCACGAAGAGTCAATGAAAAGGCACACACATCTGCTGCCTTCTTTAACACTTTTGATATTAGATATAATGAAACACAATAAGCAGAAAATTGACTCTGCAGCCCACTTTTACTTACCACTGATTCAGCTATTGCAGTGTCCATAATCACTTTTACTAAATGTTGAATATAAGCAGCATTTGTTCTTATCAGCATTTGTACAGACTGTAATGTTTAGTAGTGAAATACATTCTGAGCTACCATCCAATTCTTAATTTCTGAAATAAAAGACTTATTTTTCAGTTTTGTAAGGAAGCGCATCAATTTGATGCTTCAGCTATTATGTCAATTCAGAAGATTTCTTGAGTAATGTGTGGGCTAAACACTTCTCAAAGACCATTTGAGAGGAAATGGCTAGTAATTATGCACAAGACAGGCAAAGTATGTGAGATACAGTATGGTGAAAAGTATTCACCCCCAATATTTGCTACACTGCATGCTTCTGGATCTTTCAACAAGTGTGTGTGACATTAAAAAGACTTGTGATTTGAGTAATAAGAACTCTGAAGTCATTCTCACAGGTGTTATTCTCAGGTAAAAGTTTTAATTCCCTACTTGCGTCAGCCTTATTGAAGGACAATTAAAGCCATCTGACTGCACACTGCCACCTTTGATTAGAGCTAGTCATGCTAAATATAGACCTCAGTCACCAATCTGTCTGTCATTCCAATTAACCTTTTTTGCTAATGATTAAGGACAAGGAGATACAAGCATTATGACTGGCCTAATTGACAATACAAGACTTCAGAAGATGAGCTTCAGATACCAGGCATTTTATGTAGCAACACCAAAGGTGTTTAGTTGCTATCTCTAGAGTCTAATGAATGCCAAGCGGAAATAAAAAGACAGCCTCTGCACCTTTCATATACAAACGACAGTCACATTTCTTTTATCTGTAATGTTGATTAAACTTGGCTTTTCACCAGATGGAAAATCCTCGGAAAAGCCCGCTAGTTGGCAAACATGGGCATATTTAGGTCACCAACTAATCCAAGAGAGGATTTTGTCAGATTTCACAGCTAATCCTGTTGCAATGAAAGGTGCACCTTTATCTGGCTTTGTAGGCAATAATGAATGACATGAATTATATATAACCTTTGGCATGAAATAATATCTCTGGGGCTCCTAATACACCCTGAAAAGCAGCTAAATTTGCCATTTTCAATTTTCACTTGATCACTAATTCTGATAGCAGCTCTGTTATCTCGCATAGGGATTTAATTAGAGCCTTTTCAAATTAAGCTTTAACTATGGTGCGGAAGAAAATGGAGACAATTGTGTCACATTTAAGCAGTAGTAAGTAGTAAGTAAGTTTGAGCATTCTCCAAGAATCCAGTCATGCTATAAGTACGTTACAAGCACAGGCCCATGCACAGCTGCTCTAATGGCAAAAAAAAAAAAAAAGAAAAGAAAAGAATTGTAAAACTCACACTTGAATGTGCAAATTACTTTCAAATGTGTTTCTTTTATTTTCAGAGATCTCAGCAGAATTTCCTTGATATGAATATTATATGTGAGACGCTTTGGCTAATGACCGGGATGATGCATTTTTCATCAGTGTGATGAAATTCTCAGCCAAACAAAAAAAGTCATTATTCTACAGTCAGAAATAATCTGTATACTTGCATCACATTGTGCTCAATTACATGAACTGCTTTATTACATTTTCAATCTATACAGAAGATAAGCCAGTTATTTCATTCTCTTTCGGTCACTAAACTAAAACATGCTTTTCTGAATACTCAGACTTCTTGGCCTATGGTCAGAAATGGTTTGTTTACCGTTGTTATTTTTTGTGTAGAAACACAGCCTGCTCATTTTGTATAATTATTAATAGACAGTGTGAATATGTGTGCGCGTATGTGCAGAAATGCGTTTAGAACAGTTTGACAGATGTCATGAAGTCATATAATTTCTCACTGCAGATTGGGAGATCTTGCAAATGGCATATTAAAGCTTTTTGCGTACGCACACACACTCGCGTTCAGAAAATACTGGGTGACAGGCTTTTTTGTGCAAAATAAAAATAATACGAGGTCACCAGAGGCTAATTGTGAGTCTACCTCACTTTCTCTCACCTTCATGTAGACTAAAAGCGGTGTGACGTGTGTTAGGGAGGGAGAAAAGAGAGAAAACAGTGTTTGATAGCATGAAAGCAGTGCTACAGATGGAGCCTAAATAAAGCCCTATTAGTCTAAATTAGTCCATCACACATTTGCACACCAGGGAGGCTGATTTTTGACAGTCCCGGGTTTCTCTCAGTGTCAAGTTGATCCTGACTGTACGTTTATGAGATGATAACCTTTATCTAACCAGGAGGTATGTTAGGGTAAGTTGGCTGGATATGACAGATGGATCAAATGACTGATCGAATTTTACACCGCCATCATTGAGACTATTCTCACCTAATCAATCACTGTCTGGTTTGGGGCCACGTCTGCCCACACCAAGGACAAGCCACGGCGTATTATTAAATCTGTAGACCGCATTATGAGTTTCACCTGCCTTCTCTCAACAACCTCAGGGCAAGGAAGAGTGCGAAGAGGTCCAAAGCCCACCCGTCCTCCCCCACATCAGCCATCTCCTTTTTCAACCCGTTCCCTCAGGTCAGTCAGAAAAAGGCGAGCAAAACAGTGAATCATAGATACTCATCTTTCCTTTTGACATTACCTGCAGTGCCCTCACATACATGAGGCTAGTATGCCGTTTTCTGCTAACGTTATGAAAATGTTATTACACACCAGCCAACTTTGAACTGAATGTACTGGAAGACTGATTGTTCATAAGGATCAGAAGCTGACCAAAACATTAGCCAAAGTTCTGAGAATGTTTCCTGTTGGCTGGGTTGTGTGCTTGTTTCACCACCATCACAACTAATTCTTGCATGTAAACATGGCTGATATTAAGATTGAGATTACTGTGAAGTGGAATGATGGATGGATGCAGGTCAGAGAGTCCTCCAATCAGTCAGACATCGGAGATGATCAAAGAGATGAAAAAGACCAAAGAGTTTATGGGACATTACAGCACAGGGAAGGTGCATTAGTTTCACCAGGGCTGCAGCACAGCTGCTTCAGCTTTTATGTGGCTTTTCGTTGTACTTTGATCGTTTTAGCGAGTTATTTATTTCTATTACATACCTGTTTTCCAGCTCCATCTAGTGGTGGCCTCTGTTCAATTGGATCTGAAGACAGCTATCTGTTAACCTTCCCACACATTTTCATAGCTGGAAATATGTGACCTGTCATTCCATTTTTGCTCTTGGATAGTTTTTTGTTCCAAGCCAATCATCTTAGTCCTAAATGCAACTAATTATCCTAGAAATGCAGGAAAGATATGCAATCGTGACAGTGACTGGCTGACAGCGCCGTAATTATGTGCGCAGTCTCAAATCCTTTAATTCCTGACTATGAGTAATGCCAAAAACAACAGGCAGGCAAAAAATTCTTAAAGTTCATGTCACAGTTTTAAGCCCTTCAAAACTGTCCACATGTAAAACATCTACTATAATATACTGAAATATGAAATTCAAGATTTATTTGCATGCAAAAAGATTATACACAGCTACTTTTTAATTACCTACAAACTGTCATTTTAATGCATTTATGCTGCTAAAAATATCTACATTTCAAATGGTCATTTACAATGGATTTTCATATATTTGTAATTTTATTATAGGCCTGCTGAATGAATTGCATGATATGTTGATAAATCAAATTAATTGTATAAATATTTACTGAGGAAATTGCAGTGTAATCATAGTGAGAAGATTGCAGTAGATAGTCTGGGGCATGAATAGAGTACTCTCATGCTCATCCTGTTCTGTTCCACTCCATCTTCTGAAAAAGCTCCTCATTACCTGGCTGTAGTGCAATCCAGTATTCACGGAAATTAGATCACATAGGAAATCTCATATGGAATGGAGTGTAACTTGAGAGAGAAGTATGTGTTTGTGCCTGTTTGTGTTCTGTTCTGGAAACTAGAATACTGAAATATTAATACATAATAATTGTTTGTGTTTAGGTTGAGTAGAGCATTTAATGCCTTGTTGCATTAATATTTATAAGGAAAATAGCAATGATGAAAATATTATGTTTACAAGTGAAATTCTTTCACTTTCATATTTTCTGTGGTTTTAAAAGTCAGACTGTTGATGGAAATTAGAAAATTGAATCAGATGTGATACTTATTGCTAAGAATTTGTAAAACCACTTTGCTAAACATGCATATGAAGGATATATGAATACAACTAAACAACATAAAAACCATTTAATGCAAGTTGTGTCAGGCTGTAGCATATTACATCCCTATAATATAATGTAGGCAAAGAAGTTGCATTTAAAAAGCAGTTTTATTCTGCTTGCTACTTTTTGTGTCTTCTCTCATTGTAAATATGAAGTGTATGTACAGTATCTTTGCTTAGCCTATCCACCTTTTTCTTTAAACGTGGAAGGAAGCCTATGGGTGAGACTTCCGATTCATTAGCCGCCATAGGGAAATAACGAGAAGAATAACAACGTGCAATAAATGGTAAAACTGCACTACAAACCAGTGTACTCATAATTAAGATAATACATTAAAATTATATGGTAAGACACACCAATTGGCAATATTATGCAGCAAAACAAGCTGTTTTGTACAGCTAAAAAGAGCTGGATGCAGATTAAACCGGAAGCCAGACCCATAAAATGAACAAATGGCCGTGCCCGCTCGTAAGGGAGGAAAAAGTTTGACATATGACAATATTCGCTCATTGTACAAAGAGTTGCACACTTAACTTTACAGTAACAATAACTGCTTCCATCTTCATTGATGTTCATTGTTTTACTGTGTTTGTTGTCCTTTTTACTGAGTTATAATGTTCACTATCAAAGATACCTGTTGAAAAAAACAGCATGCTGGTTAGGTAGGTTTTGATGCTGGGTTAAGCTGGTCCTTTGCTGGTTTATGCTGGTCCTTGACCAGCTAAGGACCGGCTTAAACCAGCATTAAAACCTACTTTACCAGGATCCCAGCATCAAAACATACCTACCAGGTTTTTTCACCAGGAATGTCACTGTCAAAGTTGTTTGTGTGCTAGGTGTTAAATACTCTGCAAAGATATTACTGGTAGGTATTCTTTGCACCAAGTACAGCAACAAATAGCACCTTGTTTACACTAAGTAGGTGCAAATAGATACTATTAATACCAAGTGTAAATTGAAGTAAATTGAAGTGCTAAAGGTTGTACTAAAGGTAGAATGTCTGAGTGATAATGGAAGAAATTAATGGAAACAGCCTTTGCCAACAAGCTTTGCAATTTGCACTGTGTAAATAGACATTTTGTTTTTATTGGTGAGATCTATATTTATAATGATTACTTTTTAACATAAAGTCCAGGCAGACTGCTCAGGTATAATGACACCTGATGTGTTTAAACACTAAGGTTGTAGTTGATTTGTAGATCAATGAGGATTCAAAAAGGCCATTATACTGTGAAATGCCCTTTTATTCAGCTTCTCTGGTCTTGCTTCTGCTGTTTGGGAGGTTTAAATGAAAGTGAACCAAGAGGACATGCTCAATCAGTGGCCACATAAATCACACTTAACCTACATGTGTTGTGTTCACATACCAGCCATACTCTCCATTAAAGCTCAGTTAGCACAGTCCATCAGATTTGCCATCATTGCGCTTTTCACTTAAACTTGTGCTAAACAGCTCAGAGAATATAGCAAAAGATCCATCAGTGTAACATTATACATATGGTCTATCATCACATTTTATGCTTTTTTACAGGAGGAACAAATATTAAGTACACTTAGAGTAATGGTAAATGGATAGTTCACCCAAAAATGAAAATTCTGTCATTAATTACTCACCCTCATGTCGTTCCAAACCCGTAAGATCTTCATTCATCTTCAGAACACAAATTAAGATATTTTTAATGAAATCCAAGAGCTTTCTGACCCTGCATAGACAGCAATGCCACAGACATGTTCAAGGCCCAGGAAAGTTTACATCGTTAAAATAGGATGCAGGATGAAAATGTCCACTTTTTTTATTTTGTTGAATTTTTTTTTTTTTTCCATTTAGTACTGCCCTTCAGAATTAAATGAAGATGCTTGCATGTTTCCCGGAAGACAAATTAAGTACAATTTACCTTGATCTTTAAATTCAAAAAGTTTATTTTGTTAAAATGATTCACATTTTCACAGATTCTGCAAGGGGTTCCCAAACTTTTGCATACCACTGTATACATGTCAAAGCACTTACAGGTGAATTTAATGGCTAACCTTGACTCATCTTATTGTTCTTTAATACTTAGAAATGTATTTAAGCTCTACACAGTAAATAATAAGCGAGCAGGGGAGGTGGTCCGTGTCATGCAGCCGGATGTTGAAACAATAAGCATTCGCGCCTTCTCCTACTGTGTCCACAGTGCATTCTGGGTAACTCCCACAATGCGTCTATGAAAGGGCAGCTGCTTCAAGTAGTTTGGAGCAAGCAGATGCTCGCGATTGTCTCTGACAGTTATGCTCGGGTGGAAAAGTTAAAGCAGCCGCTTAGAGAGTGAACAGCAGTGTGCTGAACTTTTGTTCGAATACACATTGTACGCCTCCACATATTTACTCCCTACTGTTCGCTTGACTCACACAGGGAGATATCTATGCACTGCAAACATGTAAAACAAAAACTTCCCTTTTCTGTGTAGTTGATCACTTTACAAGGACCTGATGGTCTTCTCAGAGTGATACCACACATGCTGTTACATTACCATATTTGCAGTCTACATCATTCTTCATTGTGCTAATGGAGTTTGACTGTTATAAACAGAATGTGTAAGGTCTGGACCCACATCAAAGGAATTGGATTTATTCTCATTTATTCTAAATTTAGATTAGCCGTTTATCCAACTGTTATTTCCGGTTCTTTCTTTGGCTTAGCAACGTATACATTGCATCTCTGACATATAGATTATTAAAATATATATGTACTTGAAATCTGAATGTATAATCCACTTTTACACATGAAAGCTGTTAAATTACAGTACAACTGTCACATAACCTTTCCCAGTAAATGATATGAAGTGACAGTGTGTCTCTTATGTTCACACATGCAAATGCTTTTCCTCTTTCTCAAATACAGAGAAGCATTTTCTTTTTTAATGTCTGTCTAATTTGTCGTTTCCTTCCACAATGTAGAAAATCACGATTTTCAGCTCACGCGTCACAGGCTTACAACTACTAAATGGCATCGGTAATTGCATCAGCTCTTCAGAACTTGATTGGCTCAATCTCTTTAACAGTAGACCTCTTACGTCAAAGCATCTCAATCAAACGTGCTCACAATGTAAATCTTTAATTACACATACTGAACGATACTGAAGGATCTAACGATCCTCAAATGCAAACTGTGTGTTTTGCTTCTAGAGAGCAACCATACATTTGTGGTTTTTTATTTCCTTTCTTTTATATTAATTTACTCTTCATTCAATAATTTATGATCGTTTATCATTTAATCATTTTATTATTCCATTTAATCATTTACCTCTGGTTTCACAGACAAGGCTTAAGCCTAGTCCCCGACTAAAATGTAAGTCTGAGCTGTTTCAGCTGAAATAAACTTGTACTAATTGATCTTCAAATATGTCAATACCCTTGTTTTGTCTCAAGATGCACACCAGTATTTTTGTTATATTTTTTGTTTTTGTTATGTTTATAAAATTTACTTTATAATCCTAATTGAACTATGACCTAGTCCTGGTTTAAGCAAAGCCCTGTGTCACGTAACGTGTGAGGAAGGGGCGAACGAAGAAGAAGGTCAAAGATAAAGTCTTTATTTTAATCCACAGGTAATTCCAAAACAGGTAGATCCACAACAGGCGGGTAGAAACATTCACGTACATATTGACGAGACCAGACGACAAACACTACGATGAACTTAATTAAGACACAGGTGATACAAGGTTAACTAATGATGATTAAACGAGGACAGGAAACAGGAACAACCAAATATGGGCAACAGAGGGAGAAAACAACACAAACAGTCCAATGGGGTGTGACACCCTGTCTGTGAAACCGGGCCATAATCATTTATAATAATCATTATAGCCATTTATGTACTCATTTAATCGCTTCATTGATTAGTCTTTGTACATTATTTTTCCACTGTTGTATAGTCTTATGACTGTGTGTTTCAAGGGCTGTTTGTCTTCATGCATAAGAAACAAGAGGGAATGTTTATGGAAATTCAAGTTTTATGGGATGTTGTTGTGAAGCAGTTTGGTATACTTGAATTTGTGTTTCATCAGACGAAATCTGAGCATTGAAACATACGCAACTAAAGATTATTCAATAAACTTTAGACTTTAGACAAAACAGATATTATCTGACAGGATCTGGCATCTGGGGCTGGATCTGATCATTTATGGCTTGGAGGCATGATCTAACAAGACAGAGCAATACAATAAATGTTACAATAAATGTTACTTCTAAAACTGTTGGAGCTAACACTGCTTTGAGTCCTGACCTATAAACAGAAAAATGTGATAACATTTAAAGAAATAGTTTAGCAAGAAAGGAAGAAAGAAAGATGTATGACCTTGTTTTTTTAATGGAAGCCTAAGTTTAAATTTATTAAACTTTTTATAGCTTTTTATAGCAGCTTTTTTGACTGCTTTTCCTTTAAATTTTAAGTTTACACCTTGCAATTCTGTTATTTATTTATTTATTTATTTATTTATTTATTTATTTTACATCTCATAATTCAGTTTTTGTTTTTTCAGCACAAAATTAAAAAAAAAAAAAAAAAGTAATTGTGACTTTTTATTTCACAACTGTTACACTTGTTAAAAACAACCCAGCGCTGGGTAAAATATGGACAAATTCAGGCGCTGGGTTAAATGTTTAACCCAGCCTTCTTGTTTTATTTAACTCACCTGTTGCTTAAAAATGACTGTATTCCTAGCACAAAATGAACCCAAAATAGTTTGGAAATTAACATTTATTAATATGTTCAATAAACTTTTAATAATAATTTGAATAAATAATAATTAAATAATAAATATTTCAAGTAGCTTATTTTGATTATTGCTGATGCCTCTAGTAACTATCTGTCTGATTTTTAATTTACAACCTATTTGGGTTCATTTTAAGCGCAGCCATAGTAATTTTTAAACAATAGTTGAGTTAACTAAAACTACTCAGAAGGTCGGGTCAAAACAACCCAATTGCTGGGTTTTTCTATATTTCACCCAGTGCTGAGTTATATTTAACCCAGCTTATTTTAGAATGTACTGGTATATCTTGCAATTCTGAGTTTATATCTTGCAATTCTGCAAAAGAAGTCCAAATGGTGAGATATGACAAATTTAAGATAAAACGTTGCAATTATTTTTTTTTTTTTTTTTTTTTACTCCATAATGAAAACTTACATAGTCATTCTTTGGAGAACATCAAAAGAAGATATGTAAATGGTCTCTGTGTTTTTGTCTACAATAAATGTAGTTTTAGACCCCACTGATTTCACCGTATGGACAGAAAAGCAGTTCAAACTTCAAAAAACTTCACTGTGTGTGTTTGTGTGGTCCACAGATGAAAGAAAGTCATACAGATTTTATATAACATGAGTAAATGACAATTCCGATGATTCATTTGTGGGTGAACTATCCCTTTAAGGAAAAGGCTGTGTGTGCAAAAGCATATTGTCTGTCAAGGTTTAAGATCTACCAACTCCAAAACTCGCCTGTGGTGCTACCTGTTATAGCTGTTTGTACTTTGTTTGGACATGAGAATGTCTCAAAGGGAATTATTTATTACCTTCTCCACTGGTTTTTTGGATTATTTTGTTGTTTTTGTCTTTCATTTAGAGCCCAGAGGCTAACCTCTGCCTCGGTGTAATGGAATTTGTCCCTGAGGCGTTTTAACCCCACAAAAAGATTGTTCTGGAAGTCCATCAGGGGAGAAACACACTGGAGACATACAGCTCCATTGCCCCCATTTTGCCCATCAGTAGAGCAAAGACACCCTCCCGAGAGAAAGTGTGGGAAATGAAGGCTTTGATGTAAAAGGTATATTTGTGTCTGAGAGAGTGTGAGGGTTTGTTTCAATAGAGAACTAAAAAGAGGAGTGCACATATGTGATGCCATTTAGGAAATAATATGCACTCATTTTGTGAACACGTCCCGGTCCGCTGGTAGACTAAACGGTTTATGGCGAATACATTGGTGTGCAACCATACATTTAAAATTACATACACACAAGCATTTGATTTAAACACAAGGATATTTAACACATGTATCGCCTATAAGAATATGAATATCACACCCGTAGGTGTCATATTAAAAATTATTTTCCCAATGCTTTTACATTTGTCTAAAAAAAAAGCCAAACTACACTCCCTTCCTATATCTAGTTGAGCTCATCACCTCTCTTTGGATGATTATGTGTGTGTGTGTGTGTGTGTGTGTGTGTGTGTGTGTGTGTGTGCCGAAGATTTTAGTACTGGATAAATATTTAACACGATAGGGAAAGGAGGTAAAGCGAGTGAGGATGTGCGAGAGAGACAGAGAGCAATGAAATCGGAGGACAGAGGGGTGTTGGGCTGCAGAGTCTCAGAGGAGAAAGGAAACCTGCGATACAGCAGCAGTGAGCACACACTCGTTTGATCTCCTTCTCTCCTTTGTCTTCTCTTTGTTTCATTCTGTTTGTCTTTTTTCGGAAGTGAGAGAGGAAACTCAAAGCAAGACTGAAGAAAACGAGCGGGGGAACGTTCTCGATATTAGACCGGTAGATGGAACTGCACACAAATATTAACATGAGCAAACAGACAATCTCAGACATGCTTTGAGACCAGGCACTAGACGTGGAGTGCTAACAATGTCTAAACATACATTCGTTCAGTCTATGAAACACTTCAATGCTAATACCGTGTGGGGATTTTTCAGTGTTTAAAGTTCTTTCTCAAAATTTATTTGGAGAAGCAACTTTAAAGGAGTTTTGATGGTGTCAGTTGCCTTATGAAAGCTGTTTTGCTCATATGACTGAATCAAACATGACTGGCCAATAACAGCACATTTCTTCAATGGAATTTGGTAAATAAAAAGATGCTGCCACTAGGTGTCAGTATAACTCACCTATTTATAAAACTTCTAAATGAAGTAATTTGTCCAAACTCAGAGGCGCAACAACCAGGGTTGCCGGGTCTGCGTTTTTTGTTTTGTTTTTTTTTCACAAAATTGGGCTACTTTTGGGCTTTTGCCACTGGTTGATTAATTCCCCGTGGGTTAAAGGCTTGAAATATTGCATAAATCACATTTAACTGAAATGCTTGTATTGAAACATTTTGCATTCTAATTATGATAAAACTGCTCTACACTCTAAAAATGCTGGGTTAAAAACAACCCAGCTTGGGTTATTTGGCAACCCAGTGCTGGGTAAATATTGGAAAGAACACATGCTGGGTTATTTTGACCCAGCTGGTTGGGTTAAATATTTTTTGTTGGGTTATATTTTATTTTAAGTCAGCTATTGTTTAAAAATTATTATATTGCTAGTTTAAAATGGACTGGAATTTATAAAACACATGTGACAAAGTGAATTTAATTGGGTGAATACAGCGTAGTTTACAATATTACATACATTTAAACTTGTTTAACAAGCATTTTAGACATAAAAAAATGTAACATTTAAAATTAGAACTTTAATTTTAGTGTATGTTCAACCATTCTTTGTAATCACTTTTTACTGAAATAGCACAAATTCTAATAAGGGCCGCTGTCCAACAGGGCCGAACTTCAGACCGCAGCCTCACGTTTCACTTGTAGCTGAAAGATGCCGTGACTGACTCCAAAAACTGCCCAAAAACAAATTGACATTAAAGAACATATTTTAAGATTAAACTCAGTACAATAACAAATAAAATTCATTTATTTTATGCAAGGCAAAAGGCATTTCCTTCCTGCGAAACAACCACTGCTGACGCAGCTGACTGATATCTTATCCTTATGTTGCACTGCGTAAAATAATAAAATTTAAAGCACAGTTAAGACTTTATAAATGAAATAAAATGTATACAAACCTTTATTTCACTGAAGAAATGCACAAAATCGGCAGCACTGAGAAGCAGTCTCTCCTGTAAAGGATGCAAAAAGCCCATTTTCTGACTGACTGTAGCTCAGCAGCTGGGTTATTTCGTCAGAGACAGGCTCAACCCAGCGTTGGGTAAAAAAAATAACCCAGCGTTAAAAATGACCCAACAACTTAGTTACAGAAAAACTAAAATAAAATGACCCAATGGGCTGAACCCAGCATTTAGGTTAAAAAAAAAAATAAGCCAGCATTTTTTAGAGTGTACATGTCAAGTTTTGTGAAGGAGGGCCACTGGTGGGAGGGCTTTGAGCTGTGCTTATGATCAATGTGCTTAACAGTGACTTTACAAAAAGCATTTTAGGTGTGGAAATGATGTTTTGAAATTTGGGATATAATGATTGCCCCATTTTGTGCTGTTTTTGACTGACCATTGGGCTAGTTTTTTGTCACACAGACCTGGCAACCCTGACAACAACCAACACAAAATGTATGTCTGTTTCCAAAAACACACTATTCTCTTTCCAAACTAGGAAAAATAGCTTGCATTTTCAAATGCACATTAAAAAATGCTGGGTTAAAAACAACCCAACTTGGGCCATATGGCAACCCCGTGCTGGGTAAATATTGGACAGAACACATGCTGGGTTATTTTGATCCAGCCGGTTGGGTTAAATGTTTTTACCAAACATGCTTAGTTGTTTTATTTAACTATTGTTTAAAATTACTATATTGTTGGCATCAAATTAAATACTAGAGGCAACAGCAATAATCAAAATATGAACATTTATTAATAAGCAAGAACAACTATGGTCAAAAATATAAGACAAATTGAATTTATTTGGGTGAATACAGCATAATTAACAATATTACACACATTTAAACTAATTTAACAAGCATTGCAGAAATAAAAACTGTAACATTTAAAAGAAGCATGTTAATTTAAGTGTATTGAATTGTTCTCTGTAATCCCTTTTCACCGAAATAGTGCTAATTCTTGTGCCGTGTGTCCTTGAAAGCTGAGCTGGTGATGAGCTGCTGTTCGCCGGGGGAACTGCGAACCTCAGACCACCATCTCACATTTCACTCATAGCTGCAAGATGCTGTGACTGACTCCATGACCTGCCCATAAACATACAGTACAGAGATTAGAGAACATATTTTAACATTAAATTAATTTAAATTCAGTATTATAATGAATAAAATTAGTTTATGTTATGCAAGGCAAAAGGCGTTTCCATCATGCAAAACGACCGCTGCTGATGCATTTAGCTGACTGACATCTCATCCTTGTATACAAATTTTTATTTCGTTAAAGAAGCGCATTATATTGGCTCTGAGAACCGTTCTCTCCTGTAAAAAAAGCCCATACACCTTTTCTTACGCAATTTTTTCCATATGCAAAAAGCCCATACTCTGACTGTAACAACCTGGGTTGTTTCGTCTGAGACAGGTTGGGTAGAAAAAAATAACCCAGCATTAAAAATTACTCAGAAAACCCATAGAAAAACTACCCAGCACCTGGGTAAATATATTAAAATATAACACAATAAAATGACTCAACATTCTGCAGTGTTTGGGTTAAAAAAAAAATAACCCAGCATTTATTAGAGTGCAGAAAACTACCCAGCACCTGGGTAAAAATATTAAAAGCAACGCAATTAAATGACACAACATGTCTCAACTCAGCATTTGGGTTAAAAAAAAAAAACAGCAATTTTTAGAGTGAAGTGATTCAAAACTCTCGTGGAAATGGCGCTTGTGTGGAGTTGCATTTGTGGTGAACCAAGCCATGTATAAAATAAATGTTGGTGTTTGAAAACGCAGCATTTTCCAGTTTGTTTAGTAATTGTTTAAGTCCATTTTGCAATTTATGTGGGTTGGAAAATGTAGATATCCATATAAATAAGGCATAGCCACATGCCTGCAAAAATGACTTGATCCAGCCTTTATATTCATTGATTCACGTCTCTATTTTTAACTGAAACGATTTGTTCTTGTCACACACCATTCTCTTATTTAGTCATGTGAAACAAAGAAAGCTGGAGCTTCTCCACTGAATTTTCCATTTCATATTTTGTATGAAGATGACATTTGTGTGGTAGAAGGTTACAATGACAGCCCCCCAATCTTTATGGTTTGCCATGTAGACCCTCGACTGATAACAGAATCTGGTTTCATTCCAGTTACATGAATATTCAAACTCATCGTCACACTAAATTTAATTAAGACATCTTTACGTGTTTGCTGAAATTCCAGAATACCTGTGTTGTTCTCTGCATGTGACTACTGTAAGAGCATTCATAAAACATCTCTGGAAGCTGTGCAAAACTTCACTCTCTCATCATTGATGTTCTCAAATCCAATTTTCTATGGTCCTTTGCACTCCCCCTTTTTTTAATCAAACTCCTCTTCAGGAGTGTGGTTACCTGGGCTTGTCATTATTCCATTAACCATTAACCGCTCTCTTGTTATCAGCTTCCACTGCCATGCTAGTCTCCCTCATTAACATTGATTTCCTTCCCAAACACGGAAGGAGTGAGGTCCGGCTCACAGCACCGCTCATCCATCTTTTTCTCACAAACACACACTCATTTGTCATTTATCTCCTGCTCTTTTTCTGCCTGTGTGTCTCTTAGGCAAATATATGCCTTGACGCAAACCTGAGCATAATTTACCTTGAATTTTTCACTCGCATACAGCGTTGGATTCAAATGAATGTAAACACACGCGCGCACATAGCTTTCTTTAATCACCCGTCTCATTTTCGCCCCTGTTCATGTTGAGACCCATACGCTCTGCACATACTAATAATGTCTCTTTGTTCATTTCAACCCTTGCACAATTCTTCTGGCTTCCTCATTTTTGGATTCGCCCCTTCTGTTGTTTTCTTCTCCCTCTGTATTCGTTCATTCATTTATTCCTCTTTCTGCTCTAGCTCTCTCTCTCTCTTTCTTCCCTCTCTCTGTACTGATGTAAAGGTTATCAGTTCCTGGCAAAGCCTCTCTGCATTATAAATGAACAGCTGAAAACCCACTCCAGGGACAATTAAACCTGAGGCTGTTTAGCATGCAGAAAGAAAAAGAGGGAGGGATTGACGAGGCCGACGCTGGGCGAAGAAGAGAAGGCTGGCACTTGAGCAGAGGATTTAGTTTGTTTGTTAGCCCTGAGTCTGCTTTGAGCACAGACACCTACATTCCCCTGAACTCACCGTCCATGTGAATCATGCCGCCTTTCAGCATGTTTACTGGAGTATTTGTGCATGCCGATTTGCAACACTGCCAAAAGTAATAATTGCATCAGTCTTGATTATATCCCTGCTACGTCTCCATCACACCATCCTCCTCTCTGTTCAAGCAGCTTCATTTTCTTTCTATGTTCTTCTATAAGCACTTTTTCTACTCTGTCCACAGTGCATCCTGGGTAACTCCCACAATGCATCTATCTATGTCTAGTAGTTTGGAAGCACCAGATGGTTGAGATTGTCTTTGTCAGTTATGCTCAAGAGGAAAAGGTAAACCAGACTTCACCCTTCTCCAAAATTTTCTATTTGTCATCTGTAAATTTTTGGCTCTCTGAGCGGAGGTGACGGTAGCTATGGAGGCCATAAGAGGCTATGTAATATTTTTCTTTATTTTTTTCTGTGTTGTTTTCTCATGATCATGTACTTGTTATCTCAACTTAAAAGCTCTCGACCAGGTGAATCGAACACTTTTTACTTTAATACATGATAGTCTAGTAGTGTCATTTTTATTTAACATACAGTGGGACAATATAGACCAATATATTTAGTTAATAGCAGCAACTGAAATTATAATTCTTATTTCATATACAAAGTTACCCAATCATATCACAGCATTTACATAACCATTTTAAATCAAAGGGCCTTTCATTGCTAAATTATGACTGTTTTTGATGTAAAAATCTTGCATTTTAGTGATGGTTTTAGTAAAGGTTTAAGAGAGTGGAATTCATAAATCGAAAGTACATTGATATATATGTATACAAATGACCATAATGTGTGCACTGAGAGATACATTCAAATTTGACATATTAACATGGTAAATGTACTAAAGAAATGCAGCAAAAACTGATGCCTTAACATGAATTGATGTGCGTGCCTAAACATTAGGGCTGGACGATTTGTCCGATTCTCTCGATTAATTTGAATTTAATGTTTTGCCATGATTTAATTTTTTTTAGAAATCGAGGAATCACAATTTTGAATAGAAATGTTACCAAACATTAAAATTAGACACTTTGACAATAAGCCAACAGTAAAGAGAAAAGAACAATACAATCGCATGTTGGTGCACATGATTAACTGCTCACATGCATGTGACATGCTTATATTTGGTGTGATTTGTTTTTTGTTTTTTTTGTTAAACAAAGTACTAATGTTGAATTGCAACTCAGAAAAGAAAGGGATAATTTATTTTTTCATGAGTACACTTTTGACTTCGAAACTTGGTAATTTACTCATTATATATGGAAAATTCTTTTTTCATAAATGTAAATGGGCAGTGAAAAAACCTAATTTTACTCATTTTAAAATAGAAATAGGTCACTACCTGTGTACATTGAAAGAAACAAAAAATAACAAAGCAACAAAAAAAACAGTAAATTACTTATAATATTTAAATATATTCTTTTGAATAATTTATAATTATTTGTACTTGATTATGGATATGTGATGTTACTGCTTTCCTTACTGCTTTTTTTTTTTTAAAATTTTATTTTGTTTTTTTTTTTTCTTTTTTGTTTTATTTGTTTAATGTCGTGACGTGCTTATAATGCTAGGCACCATTCACAAAGAATGCGCTTTTGTTTTGACAAAAATGCAACATGGGCAGTGGAATAGGAAAAACATGCAAGAAGATAGGAGTGAACTTATTTTAACTTGAGCGTCACGTTTTTTTAGAATTCTGTTTCATGCATAAGACTCTGCAAGAGACACGAGTGCATAAACGCATCTATGTTTACATAGAAAAAACAATGGAATATGCAGTGCAAATGAATGAAAAACCTGTAAAGAACTACTACCCTGTGTCTGATATTTCATGTTTGCATCATGATGACAGGCTGAAAGCTGCTGTTCACTGTTTTTACAGAACATTTATAGTTAATAATAGTCCACTAGTGTTATACCTTGTCATTTTCAATTGCATTGACTTGGAGGAAAATGGGTGGGATTTATAGAATAATAGAAAAATGTGTTCTTAATTTTTATGGAATACCACTGTCAAAGACACAGTGCAGTGTGGCGTAAGTGTATTGTTGTTTGACTTGTTTATAATAGCCCACTTTTTCCACAAGGTATACAAGAACGTCCATTCTCTGTAATTTTGGCTATTTCTTGACCCATAGACCCGAATGCTAAGGGTTAGCTTATTAGTGTAAGACAACCAGTCTTTTGTTTTGGCAAACCATGAAAGTAAATGGGGAAGTCATCTTGCTGGTCTATGTTGTAAATATTTTTGACACTTACATCTGACCGCTACTGCAGAACTGTCACTTTCTGGAACCAGATAGGCCCGCCCACCAAACATGTCATCAGTGTTTACAAACACCTGACATTTCAACCACATGCAGTTGCTTTAAGCACACTATTGGTGATCAATCTTCAGTGATCTTGTGGTAACAAATCTGACTTTTAAAAAATCTTAGAGAGATGGCTGCAGAAATACACAAAAAAAAAAAAAAAAATGTAAATGGCACATTTTAAATTAAAAATAGCAAATATTCATTTTGTTGTTTTTTGAAAGGTACAATAAGTCGACATTAAAAAAAAAAATATATATATATATATATATATATATATATATATTTCAAGATTATGATAAAGTTAAGTGGATCACACCACGAGACAAAAAACTAAATAATACATGCCCTTTTTTATATATAACATTATTCGCTTGACATAATTAAAACTATAATGGCCAGCTCCATTCAAAACTGTTGGATAAGCCCATTTGGCTAGACATGCAGGTTTGTGTTTGTGAGTGGAATCAACAAGAAGAACCCAGAAAAGCTGCACAGTGTAATGCTCTTGGCTGCCAGGTGGAGAGAGTGTGGATTGTACTTCAAAGCCCAGGAGTGAGCTGGGATTGCTTCGGTTGGAAAAAGACAGAAATGAGCAGATCAGCTCTGAACGAAATGGACATTTCTGTCTTCTTTCTCGTTTCACAGATGCAGCCCACACTGTGTGTCATGCTCGTGAGGTTATGCAGCATTTGAAGAAAGAAACCTGTAATAAATGTCATGAAAATGCCCAGCGCTATCGATTAAAGTCGATTAATGATCGGCCGCGTTGGTGTTTTCATCTTTCATCTTCATCTTATTCTTGTTTCCACTTCCTCTGCTCTGTCTTCCAGTAATCAACTATCCTGTAAATGGGTAAAGCTATGTGGGCATCCTAAACTGAAATCTTCTGGCATTTCCAGCATGGATTCCCACTGAACCGCAAGGCTGTCTGCCACTGTATGTGCCCAGGGAACAGTGTGCTCAACTGGGGCTGGAGATGATGGATGTGGCCCGCGCACCACTGGAGGAAGCCTCCATGTGTTTCAAGCTCCATAATACACCTACTCATTCATCTCTCTCCCTCTTTTCTCTCTCCCTCCCATCCAGCACAACATTCCCATATGCTCTCGGTAATTACGGCCTGCATTTTCTCTCTGACGCTCAGTGGAGGGAGAAACACTCTATGGATGCATCTGTGAAGGTGCGTATAAACGGTCTCCTCGAGGTCCTCTTCCTCTGGAGCGAGTAGCAGCAGCAGCACTCGTTCCCTCGCGTTTCTTTTCGTTATCTGTCTTATTTTAGACCTGCGATCTCATTACAAGGCTCTTGGTGAATTTTAAAGGCTCTATTGGACAAGTTTAAAAAGGAATGACTAAAACTGAAAGTCAAACCATTTTTCTTCTTCTTCTTTTTCCACCCCGCAAACACGCCGCAGGAGTGGCCGCCGAGCCCGCTTAAGTCTCTTAGCATCTCACCCTCCTGCTGAGAGACACGACAGATCAAAAAACCTCCTCTCTGCGCTCTCCCTCTCTCATCGCCTCCGTGTCTATTTCTTTCTTGCACCCTCTGTCATTTCTTTCCCGCTTATTCCAGTTCTCTCTTTTTTTTTTTAATTTTTTCCATCTCTCTTAGTCAATCCTCTCCTATTTTGGTCATCTGCTTTCATGTCGTAGTTTGAGAGACTGACTCGAGGAGTCTTTCTGGGGTGTGTGGAGGGAGGGGAGGTGTAAACGGAAAAAAAAGATGATGGATTGGTTTGTTTTGCGAAACCGAGCATGCCTCATCCCTCCACCCCAGATATGCAGTGCTTCTTTCTGCAGTTTCTTGAGTAGACTAATTATTAAAAAATATGCAAAACCATTAAAATTTAGACAAGGCGTTTGTGTAATTAATTTAACCCTTTCTTCAAATGTGATTTCTCCTTTTCTTAATTTGGTGTAAATCCATTTACTGCCATCAAGCTTGTTTTCCTGAGTAATTCTCAAGGAAGCTCAAGGAATATTTCACTTTTTTGTGGACACATAGTGCCATCTAGTGGTTGACGGATTGTACCAGCATGCAGGACTATAAAAAAATTATTGATAATTATTAATAAAATAATATATGTTCCAGTTAAATCTTGAATTTTATCATTTTAGATACACTGTTAACTAGGAACATTTAAACCCTTTAAAAGTTCAGTCATTATAGGGTTTATGTCACAACATTGTAAGTTTCTAGTTCTTATTAGGAATTGAGGAATTAAAGGGTTAGTTCACCCAAAAATGAAAATTATCCCATGATTTACTCACCCTCAAGGCATTTGATGTATACTTCATGTATCATCTTACTAAATGATTTTGAACTGAACATGAATGTTATGGTTAATAGAAAGTCAGTGTCAGAAGACTACTTTAACTAAAGTTTCAACCTTCTGAGTCTGATCACAGATGATAACACTTTTTTTCTCATGTGCTTCACTGACCCCCAAAAGCATTTTAATGGAAACACCTGAGGCTATAAATCTGATAAGATAAAGGAAGTCAGCAGTTAAAATGGGGTCAGTGAAATGGGATATGAATGTCACGCATACATCTAAAGTTCCATTTGAAAAAAACAAAGATGTCAAATATTTTCAACTTTATTTTCTTTGTAATGCACAGAAGAAAACAAACACAAACCATTAATAATCTTTGGAAGATTACAAAATTAAATGCATGTATAACTGAAATACTGTTTTCTAACAGCTCTGCTGAAAGATAAAAAGTCAAATAACAGTTTAATTTACAAACAGATAAAAAAAAAATACCTTGGGGCAGAAGATAGCTGTATGATTGAGATATTCCATCACATTTAATGCCAGTCATGTATTATGAATAAACAAAATTAATATTTAAATAAACATTGTTGTCTTTTAAATTTCAGTCCCAGTTTATTTTCTTAATATTGTTTATATTCTTATACTAAAAAAATGATAGATAGAACTTTGTAGATAGTCACTTTTTTTTTTTTTTTTTTTGTATACAGTTGTTTTTAACAATATCAGTATTTCAGCAAAACTAATATTTCATGTTCAGTTATTTATTTATTTCGTAGGCTACCATAGAAAGTGGGATCATTTATAGTCTGTTTGATAAACCGTAGAAATTACAGTAACTTACTGTAAATTTACTTACAGTAACAATACTGTATTTATATTTACAGTACCATTTAACTTGCTGTAAATGTATTTACAGCATTATACTGCACTTGTACAGTTTTCACTGTATTTTTACTGTATTTTACTTGTAAAATATACAGTAATTTTATGGTCTTTTCTCCAGTTATATATTGCAATACAAGAAAAAAAATAAATGAAAATAAGCAATGACAACTGTGTAACTTTTAATGTTTTTAATTGTTCAAATGTTTCAATAATCCTTGCAATAACATTACAATTTTCACAGATTCATTTTAGACTCAAACAAAACACTACTACAAACTATTATATTTATATATATAATAGTTTGTAATAGTGTTTTGTTTGAGTCTTAAATTAATCTGTGAAAATTGTAATGTTATTGTGCTGTATATATATATATATATATATATATATATATATATATATATATATATATATATATATATATATATATATATATATATATATATATATATTACAGCACATACCGTTTTAACTACTATAGCTAGAAAAATTCTTAACATTTATCCTAAGCAGAACATAATATGATAACAGTGAACAGCAATGACAGCGAAGCTTCAAATAAAACTCAAACTTTTGTTACACACAAGAAGCATTTTTCAAGAATTTATACATAAATATTTGTATATTACAGCAATTAAAAAATATGTAAAAAAAAAAATAAATCTGGAACAAATTCAATCATAAGAACAATCTTAAAAACATACAAATTCACAAAAACTCTCCTGAGTAAAATGCATTTGCCCGTAGTGGAGTTTTGCCAGCTGAAATCCACAAACTCCTTAGACACATGAGGGTTCAGGCCAGAGTTTCTCCTTTGCACCATCTTCCCACTTCTTTTGCTGATCTGGAATTTTGCAGAGCACTTGAGGTGTGTCAGGATTTATCCTCACAATGAACCTTCACAAAAAAAATAATTCATTAGATTTATATTTCATTCTCTTTTTTGTAAAACTTTTTAGAACATTAGTTCAGCCAAAATGAAAACTTTGTCATCATTTACTATGTTGTTACAAACCCATAAAAATCTAGTTTGTTTTCGGAACACATGAAAATTGATATTCTCTCTTCATTTTTGTCTATCCAAGCAACCAAAGTCTTTTAGCTTCAAAAAGTGCATAAAGACATTGTAAAAATAATCCATATGATTCGAGTGGCTTAAGACACCTAATCAGTTCTCAAGCATGTTTGAGATTCTGTTTACCACATTTGATGCACTCTACATATTTGGATGATCAATGTTTGTATGTGAATAAAAGCCCACGGATTAATCATACGGATTAATTCCATTTCTTTATGCACTTTTTGAACTGGAATATTTTGGTTGTGTGTACTTTCAGTGAACAGACAAAAATACTGTTATGAATTAATTAGAAGAATACACAGAATAGTACACCAGTTAATTTTATTTAACTCAAATTGTCAGTTATCATTACTGCATGCCAAGAAGACAACACCCAAAAATTGTAATTCTTTGTATTTACTCACCCTCATGTCATCCCAAATATACTTTCTTCTGTGGAACACAATTAAAGATTTTTAGAAAAAAAAAAAAAAGTAATCTGAAGCAAAATGATAGGTTTGTGTGAGAAATGTTTAAATATGTTTTAAAAATTATTATAATAAACCACTGCTTCCAGGCAAGTGTCCTACATGTTTGTTTGACGTAAATGTCAACCTGTTGTAAAGCATCAAATTTGAGGGACCTATCCACTTGCATTATATGGACTCACATAGATGGATTATTTTTCAAAAAATTTCTGTTCGTGTTCCACAGAAGAACGAAAGTCATGTACATCCGGGATGGCATGAGGATGAGTAAGTGATGAGAGAATTTAGCATTTTTGAGTGAGCAATATTGATGGGCAAATTAAGCCTATTGAAGGACTAAGACTTTCCTCTGACTGCTTCGGGAAAAGATTCAAAGCTTTGAGTGTGTTGTTAAAAACAGCTCTATCTGTTTGTTAGTAAAAAATAAAGCAGCCAAAAGCCTATGAAAGAAGCTCTGTCGTAAGCAGCATCACCACACATTCCATAGATTGATTCATGTTACGTGCACATGATGAAATAATTTGTATTCATATTGTATGATTGGGTATATAAAAATGTAATTAAATAGGTTTAAATGTAAATGTACTTGTAAGATCTGAGAGTTCGAACAGAAAGAAAGTAAGGCTTCATATGTCATTTGTCACGTGATTTCTATGTTAAAAGCACAAGCCTTAAATCGAGGCTTCATCTGGCGTGCCCATTTATTCTCAACACAAGCTCCAATGCTTGGTTTAAATCTCACATCACTAGTGAACAATCCCTTAAAAAAAGGGATAGTTCACCAAAAAATGAAAATTCTTGTCATTCTTTACTCACCCTCATGTTGTTTTAAACCTGTATACACTTGTCTACTGTGGAAAACAAAAGATATTTTAAAAATGTTGGTGACCAGTGTTGGTGTTTCAGGTCCTGTTGACTTCCATTATATGGACACAATGAAAGTCAATGGGAACTGAAACTGTTCGGTCACCGGCATTCTTCTAAATATCTTTTTGTGTTAAACAAGAAAGAAGTGCATACAGGTTTGGAAAGACATGAGGGTGAGTAAATGATGACAATTTTCATTTTTGGGTGGGTTATTCCTTTAAGGGATTGTTTACTCAAAAATGCAAATTCTCTTATAACTTACCCCCATGCAATCCCAGATGTACATGGCTTTCATTTTTCTTTTTCCCTTTAATGCTTACTTAACATTTCAGCATATTGCAAGATGTACTTACCTCTAAAAAAACAACGTAGTGGCTTCCACTCAGTACTTGATGTTAAGTACATAAATGAAGAGAACAGCAAATGCAGAGGACGTATCTGGTAGGTCAGTCACAGGAAAGAAGACTTTGCTTTCAATCAGCAGCGTCCATTTTTTTTGCTGTGTAGATTTGAATCTGCTAAAAAAAAAAAAAAAAAAAAAAAAAAAAAAAAAGTAAATTTAGTAATTTATTGTGTTCATGTTTTTTATAGTGATATTTGTGACTTTACAAAAAAAACTTTTCACATTTGATTATGGTGTCAGTAAAAGTAGATGTTGGGGCCTTTCTCATTAGTTCAAAAGGATTGTTCACCCAAAAATGACAATTCTATCATCATTTACTTACCCTTGGTATTCAAAATGTATTTGAGAAGATGCTAGGTAGAAAGTTAGATATAGAGAGCCATGAATAAAGCGTGACAAAAGGTTTATTTTTAAAAACCATCCTTAACATCACTAAATCATGTACTTAAAGATAAGTGACAGCCTGGTCTTTGCATCTGCTGCAGTTGTTGTGACCTACACACACACATTTCACACATTGTCTGGTTTATTATCCTTGTGGGGACTCTCCATAGGTGCAATGGTTTTTATACTCTCCACACTGTATTTTCTATCCCCTTACCCTAACCCTACCCCTAAACCTTTGTTCTATTGTCTTTGAATTGTTCTAGCTGTTAGACTGTGTTTTACAACGTTTACACCTACCCCGACCATAAACGTAGTGGTAGCTGCAAGCAGCAATTGTTCGAGCATTAAGGCCTTTTAGGTGGTATGCAAAGTTGTTCAGAATGAGGGGATATATCATACAGATGTAAGTGTAAGATCTAGTGTTTGTGTGAATAGATGAGCATTTTTTAACAATTTGAGGCCATTTACCATAGAAATCTTGTTTTTAAAGCCTTTTTAGCTGTTATAGCGCCACCTATGCTCCGATCTCCATGAAACTTTGCATGCTTGTTAAGAATCATCTGACACATGTTTTCACCAATTTTTGTAAAGTTTTGAGTTTTCGTTTTGGTTTTATAGGCTTTTGGGTATATGTGGCCACACCCCTTTTTGTAAATTAACCCAGTTATAGCTAACCAAAGGAAAAAATCAACATTTTTTTGATAATTATTGATCTAGAGAGTCCAGAGAATATTACTGCAGTGGTTTGATCGAGATTGAGCAAAAAACCTAGGACTAGTTCGCAAAAGTAGGTTTTTCACATATTTGTGAATAATTAATGAACGATTTGATTGACAGCAATGGTTCTTGAGGCAAAGTTGTTCATCATGAGGAGATCTATCAAATGATATGCATATTGTGTGGATGTGTGAAACACCACGTGATTACAGAGCCATAGAATTCGTTAGCGCCAACTAGTGGCCGATTTCTTTCAAAATTCTTACAGACCTTTAGGGCCATGAGTTGAACATGCCCACCGAGTTTCGTTCCGATCGACCTCCGTTAACCTTGTCAAATAGGTGCTCAAACTTCATTGGCCAATGGCGGCCATGTTTTTTGAGATACGCCAATGTCCTCATAGACACTTGTGCCCCTTTGGTCCAAGAGACTGCATACCAATTTTCAAGTCAATCGGACTAACGGCGGTGTATTTATAGCCAATAATATGTTTTTTCAGTTTTATAGCGCCACCAAGTGGTCAAGCTCCGCAATTTTTTTGATTTGACCAAAGATTAAGCTTATACATATGTGTACCAAGTTTGGTGAAGATATCTCATTCCTTTCAAAAGTTATAGCCATTTTAGTAAAAGTGGCCCCGTCACTTTGGAACGTTTTGGTGGCCCTTTGTGACCGTGAGTGAAAAGTTCAACTTTTTTTTGATAATTATTGATATTCAGTGT